>NC_143481.1:3097782-3397782 GCF_027475165.1 Benincasa hispida
GCCGACTAGATATACAAATCACGACCAACAAAACTGACCGAAGACAAAGTCAGTCAATCGATTTGGCAATGTCTTGGTTGGTTTTGGTCTTTCATAGACCAACTACCATCTTTTTCATGCTTAAGAAGCCCAATCAGCTCACTATGCTTACACCCAAGCTCCATTTGGATTTTTGGAGACATCTAATGTTATCTTTAGTAAGCTCAACCGAAATTTTGAACATGCAACCTCTAGATGAATATAACTCAAAAACAGCATCCCTTGGCCAACAAACCTGCAGTTTCAAGGCTATATCTCTTCTCATCTCACTCTCAATCACACCAAATGAAAGGACAAAACCGGTTAATCACCCAAATATTCGAACATGCAACCTCTAGATAGGTATTACTCAAAGACTGTGGGTCTTAACCAAATGAGAACTCTCCTTCAAGGCTTTATATCGTCGCACTCTCACTCTCACCTAATCAAAGGATAAAACCAATAAACCAACTGGATGATCAGTTCGGTCAGCCCGGTTTGGAAAGAAAGCTCAAGTCAGCTTGATTTTGATTTCTTGAGATACTGAAGGTCTGCATCATGGGTGGAGATGGGAAAAAACAGAAGAAAGAGCAACTGGGTGAACATGAAAGCCCCATGTGAAATAACTAAGCCGGTGAGCTATATTTCTTCAAACAAATAGAGAAGGTCAATGAAAGCATCCTTAGAATAACGACCTTCCTTGAATAGGATCTATTCTATAGGTTGTACAACTGGATCTTTGAGTTCTAAAGAAAGCATGTCCATCTTTCACATTACTTGACAATTACAGAACAACAAAAGAAGTACAAAACACACACAGCGAATATTTCACTAGCAAGAGTCATTTTTCACATAACCAATCAAGACTAGCTTACCTTTTTCTGGGAGAATGGGTTCTCACATAAAAGCTAAGTCCGTATACCTTCCAAGATTAGAGGATATCCATCTGCAAACCATATAGATATGTATAGCATATAAAGATGTGTCGTCATGGAGACTAAAGAGATTTTTGTCGACCAAATACTTTATAGTGATAGATGCTGAGACCCCGATCTCTTATTTTTCTTGATCAAAGGGTCGATCAAGTTTCTCCATCCGGTGTAATTTATGGGAGACCCTTTATCAGGAGCAAGGAATCCATTTATAAAGAAAAAAGGTGTTCCATAGACTCCTCTTGAGGTGCTAAACTGCAAGATATAAGGGAGTTCAAAATGAATGACACGTGCACCAAAGAAAACAAAGCTGTGGAGCGAAATGAGCAGAACTAATTCTCATTACTTGTAAAAATGCAGATTAGGTTCAGATATCATGCATGGAGATCAATTAACAATCTCACAATATCATTGCATTACTTGTCTTTGTCTGTATATCTTTATAACAACGTAAAGTTGAAGTGTGAGGCCATCATACCTTGAAAGAAACACGTGTCAAAAGATCGGTGTCCCTGTCATTGAAGCCAGTTATTAGAGTGTTTTTGTAGGAGTTCCCTAGTACTTCAACTCCAAACTTCACAATGTTATCCACAACAGAAGCCCTTGACAAATAACGAGTTTCAGCATTGTAAAACTGCTTCTGTTTATTAGAAATGTAATCATTTTTAGTCTTTATGATAGTGAGAGCGAGACAGCATAAAATAAAAAGTTTTTCTGGTCATTTTGCTCATGTGTTCAATGCAACATTTGACATTCAGAAACCTTTGACTACTAATGATGCAATAAAATAAGTCCAATTTCACTGAAAACATGATTGACGAGTTGTTTTTATTTCAATTTTCTGCTTTTGAAAACAGAAATCAACGAAACACCATCAGGTAAGGTTACTGTTTTCAAACCATTTTTTGTGACTTTTCTTTATTTTGTTTTCATGGACCACCTTTGTTACAAAAGAGTGGAAATTATTCTTCCTACAAAAGGATGACCCTGTATTACAAGTCCCAACAGTTTTCAATTCACACAAGCTCTAAAACATTCTACCAAACAAACCTACATGCTACTGAAATTTTCAAAAATGAAACCCAGGAAAAATATATACAGCAGGAAAGTACCATTTTCTTGATAATTTCCAGAAAACATTAGCTCTAAAGAAAGAACTTGGACAGAGATGATTGAAAACCTAGTCTCGTAGAGTTAAGGAAAATCATCAATCAAATGACTAATGACTTTTCAGCTATATTGTTAAGCGATGAATAACAAATTAATGTAGTTGCTAAAGTTGCTCATCTGGTTGTTATTCTCGTATTCAGCAGTTGGTACTCCCAGAATACCACTCCCCCTTTTGGACACATTATTGAATAAAATCTCATCCCCCTGTGTTCAAACTCTGTCTTCTCCTCTCTCGATAAGTCCAATACGAGAAAACACATTCATTTTCATTTATACATCACCAGATCAATGGTTCCCTACATTCAAAAAATATATGTGTAATAAATTGAACAAAACAATAACCTGATGCCCGAAGAATGCTTCCAACAATTTGAATGTATCCGAGGGATTCACCAAATCTACAATATGTAAAGCACGAGATGCTGCATATGCATTGTCATGATAACTGCAATCCAAGAAAATATGAATTATCAGAAAATTCTCGCCCATGAATCCGTGACAATGGAAAACATTAAGTTTTAAATAATATTGAACATAATAACTCATTAAACGCTCTTAGAGACATCCTCTAGGCAATAGATCGATTCACAAATCACAAGACAGGATAAAACCATCCTCATTCGAATACGCAAAATTCGTACTGAATTTTAACATGCATAATCACAATCAGAGTTACCTTAGGGCGAATTTCTTTAATTACTTACAATTGCAACCTGAACAAACTACTCCTACGAACAATTTAGCATAATTATTGTCTCTTCAAAGAAATCCAACACGAACAACCAAATTTTAGTAAAGTGACGAATTGAAGACATTACAATTACTTCCAATTAAGTATCAACCCTTCCGGTTGAGACGATCATCCATTTTCCAATTTTTGAACTCGAATAAAAAGAAAATATCAGCTATAAAACAGAGAAATAAACGAAAATCATACGCAGAAACACATAAGAGAGCGATCGAGCGTACTCACGGTAGAGGGAGGAGGTGAATGACGAGACGAACGCGAGAGCCGTAATGATCGAGAGCTTTTTTGAGAGGCGGCCAAGAGTCTCTACTATCAGGGCAAACCGGATCGAAAAACGCCTCGATGAGGATCGTGTCCAAGTCCAGTGAGTGATTTCCGTATACGAAACCGTCGAATTTTGCTGGTGGGAGACTCTGAGCATGAGCATTGAGAAGAAAGACGGCGAGGAAGGAGAAGGAAAAAGCAAGTGATGGAAGCGGTGAGCGACTGGTTTTTGGCTTCTCCATTTCTGTTTAGACGACGGAGCTTCGTTATCCTCTAAAAAGAGAGAGCAGTTTCTCCTGGTAGCAAAATTTCCAATAATTATGTCCCAAGGTTCAAGCAGTAGACGACTTGACTTGCAAGTCACATTTAGGAAAGCTTCCAATGTTTTGCCTTTTCATGTTAGTCTCATTTGAACTATATATTATCGAAAAAGAAAAGGCTCAAAGTGAAGGCAAACCTAGGTCCACGTATCTTGAAAGCCAACTAGTATAGAATAATCAGGTAAGTCATTACGCTATCGTTTGAAGAAAATAGCCAACACATGTACATCGCGTGAGTCGTTCTAAATGCCCTTATGGTCTCTTTTAATGTCTAATTAATTCGATATTTGTATTAATGAGACTATAATTAATTCAAATATAGTTGATTATTTCAAGCGGATAATTTGTCACACCCCGTCCCAGCTTACTCTCTGAGCTTAGGAAAGGATGTGATTGCAGCAGTTATCAACCCTTTTGTTGACACTTACTACCTAATAACTCTAGTGGAAATAACTCTGATACCAACATGCAATTCATATACAGCGGATGCCTCTTAGGCCAAATTCATTAAGTTTAAACACACTATATTTAGAGAGATTACATTACTAGTTTCACAAGTCCCAGTGCCCAAAATCTTAGTCCCTATATGAACAACTGTAACATGTGTACAATATTTACAGTAACCACCTAACAGACGGGCTACAATATCTTTGTCCTTTAGTGGCCAAGCAGATGCAGAGCTATCTCCTGAGGATTTGACTACTACCTGAGGGAAAGGAAAACATTTGAAAATGAGGTGAGCTTGCTAGCCCAGTGACTTAAGAAAGAAAATTGATTCTCATGGAAAAGTCTCAATAAAGAGATTAAACTGAAATATAAATTTCTCCAGTAACCTTGTACTGCAGTATAAACATTTTCCAAACATAAAGCATATAAAGCTATTTTTGTCAAAAAACATTAAACTTGTTCCTTATTTGAGAATAACCCTATTGTGGTTAAATCCCAACGTCAACTGCTAGTTAAGAGAGAACCCTTTTGCTCAATCTCTAACTTTAACTACCTACGTGCATGTGGACATACTAAGTACCGTCATACCTTCAGTACTTTTGCTCAGATACCTTCTCAAAACTTGTCCTTCAGTATCGAGCTGCTTGGATACCTTCTCAAATGTCCTTCGGTATCGAGGTTCAAGTAAAACTAGTCACAAAATGACTTTCTCTTTAAAGCATGTAAAGCATAATGCATAGAAACATGTCTTTAAAGATACTAATGCATGCTTGGTGTATTTAAACACACATAAATAGTTTTTCAATAAACTTTCATACATGGCATGCGTTTAAAACATAACTCATGGTTTACTTGGAAATTACTTTGTAAAACTAGCTAGCATGAGAATAATCTTTCTTTAAAATATGGTTTCTTTAAAACATTGTAATTATTTAGTCACTCACCTTGGTCATTTAGGAACCTTTCTCTCTAGAAGTTCCTTGATTACCTCGGGCTCCCTTTTGAACCTTAAGATTTAAATTCAATTTAAAGCTCAGATTACTCATAGTTCTAAGCCTTATCTCGAGATACTTCCTTCTACAAATATGTTCTAAAATATCTCAGGAAGCTTACCTTAAAATCTTAGCTCAGAACTCCTCATGGTTTGGCTGGAATCATCAAATCCTCAAGACTGGCCCAAGTTTACCCGACAGCTTGACTCTTTTGTCTTTTCCTCACTCTCCAGTCCGATTCCTTGGAGCTTCTTCTCCGGCAGCTCTACATGAAAATTAGACTCTCGGAGCTTTTAGGTGGCTTTGAAATCACTCCAAACGCACGAGTATGCCGGGAGATATCCTCGTCCCAAGTTGATTCTACTTCCAGACTTCATTGTCTGACAGCATCTCCTCCTGTTGGAACTTCATGACCGACGCATGGTTTTGCTAACAATGCATGCGTTCTTTCATCAACACATAGTTTCCTCACAATCGGCCCTCATATACTCTTTTTAATGTCCTTTGAAGAAAATTTAGGTTATGATCTGAAGAGAAGTCCTTGGCCCTATTTATAGGCGTCCAAAATCTCTCCAAGGCCGGCACCTCCTACTTGGCCGCATGTTCAAGTGTCTTTTCCCCACACTATCAACGCAACCTTCATGCCATCGCAATCTAAGGTGTCTCCCTCTTCCTTAGCCAACACATAACGCTCAAATTGTATGTCTTCTTGTGCATCCACCTCACTTGCTTGAAGCCTAAGATTTCTTCCCAACAAGCCACATGTCCGGATGATCACCATTGGAGCATTCCACACCCTTATGGTCGCAAGCCATCTTGGTCGATCGCTCCCTCGCATGGCCTATGCGTCCATCCAACCTCAAATGCTTGGTCGTGCATGCCCTTTTCTCTCGCATGGTTTTACCTTTGGCCTATGCACTCAACTAGGATTACTCTTCCAAGGCATACTATTAGCCTTGTCCTATGCGCCCACATGCCCTCGGATGTCCTTGCACATAGCATATCACCAATGCATAATAACCTTTGGGTCAAGCTAGTTTCAACTCAATACCTCATGGTATAGCTTACCATTGCCTAGGCCCTTACTAATGCATCCCTTCTGACCAACGCATGTATGTCCTTGTTGCTTGTCAACGTCCTTAATCTCTTGCTCAAGACCAACGCAACTAACCTCATGAGCTTTATGTACTGCCAGCCTTAGCAACGCAAAGACATTTCACCATGCGTCCACTATGGCTTGTCTCATTGCCTAGCTCATCATCTAGTAATGCTGCCACATAGCACCATCGCATAGCATACAGCCTACCACACAGCTCTTGTTCATCGTGTAGCGTTGACGCCCATCGTCTAGCGAAGCACGGCTATCATCTAGCGCATATGCCCATCGCGTAGCGCCATCGCCCAGCATCATTGTCTAGCGTTGAGGTCGATCGTACAGTGCCAACGTCTCATCGTCTAACACTATTGCCCATCGCATAGCGCTACCGCCCATCACATAGCGCTATCATTGAGCGTGACTCTCCGTATCGTCTAGCGCTGCACTTTTCTACACGAACGCATACCACATCGCTTAGCTCCCCGCATTGCTACACGATCGTCCAGCGCCCACTTACACGATCGCCTACCTCATCGTGTAGCGTTGCTCACTTACTATACGATCGTCTACCTCATCGTGTAGCGCCACTCCTTTGCTACACGATCGTCCAGCGCCCATGCTCGTGCAAACTTGAGGTTGCCGCATGCTTTGCTAACCTCTCAAGACATTGGCTGTCGCATGGTTTTCTCTTGTCCACACTTTGGGTTCCTTCAACGCCCAAATAACCTCTCAAATGAGCAAGGTCAACGCATAGAACAACACCTAGCCAATTTTCTAGCTTCCAACACATGGGTTACACTTAGCCAATTTTTCAAGCTTTACCCACGAGTCAAGCTTTCAAATTCAAACTTTTCTTCTAACTTTTCACCCTTTTCTCTACAATTGCATATCAATTTCCATCAACCTACTCACCACACTGGTCTCAGTAGGAAACATACTCAAGTAGAGAAATGAGGGCTCAGGGTTCACATAATCATTGTTAAATCTCGTGATTTTAGCCGTTGTTATGAATTTATGTATCAAATTTAATACTTATTTTGAATTTTCAAATCTTCTACAACAACTAATTTTAAAATCTTCGTTTGAAATTTAAATTATCATATTATATTAATTATCCCAACTGAAATTTATTATTTTTATTATATTTTCTATTAAACTTAATTAAGATTCACAGTTTTAAAATACTTTTGAACATTATATTTATTATCATTTTGTTTCAAACATAAAATATTAGAATACAACACGTAGCCCTAGCTTTCTTCACCCTCTTGACGTTTTCTTCTTATGCCTCTTAAACGATTAAGAGTCTTGTTCAATGGTAAGTGAGATGAAAGTAGATTACTATCAAGACTTCCGATTTATTGAAGCTTCTGTTGTTTCAAACACATCTTTTAAACATCTTGTTGATCTAATCCAATCTAAGATTTTTCCAACTTCTAAATGTATTATTTATCGGTTAATAATGTATCGGGATGACTACAGAAATCCTAATGTGATTAGAATTTTGGAAGACAAAGATGTGAAATCCTAATATGATTAGAATCGTGGAAGACAATTAACGAAAAGTCTACTTTGCAGGATGAAAGACTCGGCTCAATCAGCTACGATCAATAGTTGAGGTCGTAGAGTCTCTTTTTCCAAAGTGATTCCTATTCATGAAGAAAGAAACCAACTGATAGTCTCTAGATGTTAGTTTTAACTACAATGTAATTATGAATATTTCTTAATAAGTCAATTGCAATCTCATTTGTATAGCTAGGGGTAATTTAGACTTTTATGAATTCGTTTATTTTTTATTTTTAATTTGTTTTACCATTTTTATGAATGAAATGGTGATTTGCTAATTTTATAAATGAAAAGTTAAAATCTGTTGATCTCCTTGTTAGCCCTTCCCCATTCAAGCACCTTATAAGAACTCTCCTCAAGCTTTTACGAGATTAGAATTACAACATTTCAATTCTTTATGTGTTTCAAATCACAAAATTAATTATTTTTTACATGATTAATATTGAAATACTACTGTAATTTTTTCTTCTTTAAATCTCAACAAAGCTGCAAGTATAAAAATCAAAATCTACCTCTGCTCTTTCGTTATTTTGGAGCTCGAAAATAAAAACCCATTGCAAAGTTCGAATACAGAAGATTTTTAAGTTCTACCAAGTCTCTCCTATAAATATCCATTACATACCAAACCGAAAACGAGGTATACCAATTTCCAAAATAGAGATATTTACAATTATACTATAACATCCCGAGTTATTTTGTAATTAAGCTTTAATTTATTTATTTTGTAATTAAGCTTTAATTTATGTTAGACTGCTTGATAAATCAGAATCTGAGATTTATATATTTGGCTAAGTTAAAATACAATTTAATTATTTGAAAATAACTGGATTTTAATTTGGCTTGCATTTGGAGATTTGATTATCTATGGAGATAATTAAATTTGTTTGTTGGAAGTTTTAAAAGAAAAATATATATATTTTTGGAAGAAGAATGGAGAATTTGGAATTTAAAAGGGAAAAGGAAGGGAGTTTTAAGTTTTATTTATATATTTACATGTGGGAAATGGGGAAAAAAAGAAAGAAGAAGAAATTAGAATTTTCTCTCTCTCCTCAGCCACGCACAAACCCGACCCACCCTCCTCCTTTTTGTTTTCCTTCAAGAATCGCGAAGAGCTGCAGCCCTAGCCATTGCCTCGTCTTGCCACCGCCGTCGAAGCCAACATCGCCGTCAATTTAGCCGCCAGCTACCGCTTCCTTGCGCCAAACGTCATTCGTCAATCAGTGTCGAAGTCGTCGGGCTTTTTTCTTTTTCCTTCATTGCCGACTCCAGACACCGGGGATCTGGTCATGCCCTCCCCAACCGCTCTAGCCTCCGATCAAAGCAGTCGCTCATTTTAGTCGACGTTGTCCTAAGTTTCGTCGTCATTTCAGTCAGCCACCGTTGAGTTCATCGACCGCCACTGCCTATTCTTGTCAAAATTTTGAGTTTGGGTAAGAGTTGGTTTATTTTGGGCAAGAACTGGGTTTTTTCAAGATTTTTGGGGTATCACTTTATTTTGGAAGTAATTTGGGTTAATATCACTGTGTGGACTTTCAGGATTAGGATTTTGGAAGATTTTGGGGCGTTGCTATCGAGAAAGAGACTATTCTTTTCGACGGAATTTTTTTTTGAGTTGGGTAAGTTTTTTGTAAGTTCTAGTTAGTTATCCTTTGAACTTAGACCCCAAGGATTTATTTAATCTTGGACTCACATTCTAGGCCATAGTTTCTAAACTAAACTTGTGGTTAATGTCATAGAATTGACTCGAGTTTTATCCAAGGGTTTTTAAGGAATTATTTGCGTGGACTTTTGTGACCAAGTTGAGGTAAGTGGTACCATTACTGGTGCCTTCGTGCCAGATGGCCTAGATTCAATTTACAAGTTAATTAATGAACTTTAGAAGCGTGATTTTGTCCTTGTGATATCCTTGTTGCATGACAGTTATAAGTATTATGAGCATGTTTGAATTTCTAAACAGTACTGAAATAATGTATGTGATGCATGATTAGACCAATAGGGCAGTTTACTGTCTCGTCTTGATGCATGTTATATTTCAGAAGACCGACGGGTCTAGTTTCATGTTTGACGGTGTGCCTTTAGGCCGCTAGACATGCGTGAATCGACAGGTTCACGTTCATATTATTTTTCCATGTTTGACGGCGTGCCTTCAAGCCGCTAGACATGCATGAACCGACAGGTTCATGTTCATGTTATTTTTCCATGTTTGACAGTGTGCCTTCGAGCCGCTAGACATGCATGAATCGACAAGTTCACGTTCATGTTACTTTTCCATATTTGACAATGTGCCTTCGGGCCGCTAGACATGCGTGAGTTGACAGGTTCACATTCATGTTACTTTTCCATGTTTGACAGTGTGCCTTTGGGCCATTAGACATGCGTGGATCAACTGGTTCATGTTCATGTTACTTTTCCATGTTTGACGATGTGCCATCAGGCCACTAGACATGTAAGTCAAGGCAAGACAGTACGTCCTTTGGTTTCTTTTCATTATCTGAGATAGTTGTAGTTATTTGAGCCACGAGCCCATCATTCTTGGATGCATAGTCGGATCCCGGTAATGGGATCACTTACTGAGTATTTTATACTCAACCTTTATCTTTACATTTTTTAAGTAAGGGCAAGGACACTTGGACGACTGATAAGAGGAATCTGTGACAGTACCAAAGGAACTAGAAACGCTTCCGCATTTGAACCTTTATGTCTTCTCATGTTTTTTTATTTATTATTATTTTTTAATTTATTTACTTCATGTTAAGGGGTACCCCGGGTCAACGATTTAAAATCTTGAGTTAAAGTCAAAATAGTTTCTTTATACACTTAAGCAGTCCAAAATCCTATTATTTTATTTTATTTTATTTTATTTTGTCCCTCAATGTGAATATTTATGCATGCATGTAATGATTCCCTTTTTAGTTATCCTAAGGAGTCGGGTTGTTATAGTTGGTATCAGAGCCCGTGTTTTAGGTTCTGTAAACTGACTTACTATATAAGTCCAGGTTGTTCCTTTCGGCTTATAACAAATTCTTCGTCGTTGTCAGGTATGTCCCTTATGAAAAGTATCTAGGACAATATGCACCCAAATATGTAGCATTTATGATTGCATTTGATGTGTTTTACTGGTAAGGAAAGTAGTTAAGGGTTGGTTGCGAACAATTATCAGGAAATGGTGCATGTTAGGGGAAGAGGCAGTCATAGGGTTACCAAAAGGGGACGGGTTCCCGAAAAACAGAATCTGATAATTCAAGATCAAGATCCTCATGATAAGAATCCATAAATTCAAGATTCACAAGTTCAAGACCCTCCAATACCAGAGGATTCCTTGTCACCTAGAGACCCCTCAGGGTCAGGGTGGCAGCGAACCCAGACACGAAGTAGAGCCCAGCACACGGCCACGCCACCACAGATGCAGGCCACCCCAGTCATTCCATCAAAGTTTACCAAATGGACAACCACTATTGGGGAAGCAGTTACATCAACTGTGTTGAGTAAAACGAAGGACATGCTGGATGAACGAATGGCCTAGTTTGCCCAATTCCAACAGACGCCACCCCCGTAGGATCAGATGCCGCAAGTCCAGACTCAGAACATGACCCAAAACCAAAGCATGTCGGGCCTTTCGGTGGAGGCCAAGCATTTGCGAGATTTCAGGAAGTACAACCCCAACACCTTCAATGGGTCACTAAAGGACCCTACCAATGCAGAGTTATGGATATCCAAGATTGAAACGATTTTCCATTATATGAAATGCGCAAAAGATCAGAAAGTGCAATGTGTCGTTTTCATGCTCACTGACAAAGAATAAATTTTGTGGCAATCGGCAAAAAGAATGTTGGGCGTGGGAGGGGAACTGGTGACATGGGAGCAGTTCAAGGAGCGCTTTTACGCGAAGTACTTCTCTGCCAACTTGAGGTACAATAAGCAGAAGGAGTTCTTGGAGCTGAGGTAGGGACACAGGTCAGTAGAGGAGTATGACCAGGAGTTTGACATCCTATCCTGTTTTGCCCTGGAGTTGGTTGCTACGGAAGCTATGAGGGTAGAGAGGTTCGTTCAAGGCCTAAAGGACAGTATACGAAGTATTGTGCGAGCCTTCAAACCAACCACTCATGCTGAGGCACTTCGCTTGGCAGTTGAGGTGGACCCACAGTCGGGAGACGAGCATTCACAGGCATTTAGGGTGGAACATTCCTCAGGTCAGAAGAGGAAGGTAGATCAGAAGGCTTTCGAGCCTCACCCCCATCAGAAGATTCAAAGCTCAGGCAGACCGCTTCAACACTTTAAGCAACAGGTTGCCGAGGCAGGTATGGCAGAAAGAAATCGGTCGGTGTGTAGCTCGTGTGGAAGACGTCACTGAAGACGATGTTTGGCAGGCACCGGGGTCTATTTTCATTGCAAGTAGGAGGGGCACTCGATGGATAGATGCCCTAATAGAAACACGTCCCGTTACGGGAACCAGTTTGTAGGCCATGAACAGAGGAGTTCGAATAGGCCTCAGCATCAATAAGGTCGTGTTTACTCAACCATCTGGCATGAGGCTGAGAAAGCAGGCACTGTTGTGACAGGTACGCTCCCAATCTTGGGACACTTTGCGCTGGTATTGTTTGATTTTGGTTCATCCCATTCGTTTATATCATCGATATTTGTTAAACATGCCATGTTAGAATTAGAGCCCTTGCACTATGTATTTCTGGTATTCACTCTGTCTGGAGAAATTATGTTAGCAAAGGAGAAGATAAAAGCATGTCAGATTGAAGTAGCGAGTCGTACACTGGATGTGACTTTAATAGTCTTAGACATGCGAGATTTTGATGTGATTTTGGGCATGGATTGGCTAGTTATTAATCATGCCAGTATAGACTGCTCTCGCAAGGAGATGATTTTTAACCCTCCCACAGGAGCCAGCTTTAAATTTAAAGAGGCGGGGACCGTGGTCCAACCCAAAGTAATTTCCGCCATGAAAGCCCAGAGGTTGCTTAACCGGGGTATCTAGAGTATCTGGAGTATCTTGGCTAGTGTTGTTAACACTAGAGAGCCTGAGGTCTCCTTGACTTTGGAGCCAGTAGTACAAGACTACCTGGATGTCTTTCCAAAGGATCTCCCAGGTCTACCGCCGCATCGGGAGATAGACTTTGCTATCGAGTTGGAGTCAGGCAAAGCTCCGTACATAATGGCTCTAGCAGAACTGAAGGAGCTTAAGGTTCAGTTGCAAGAGTTGTTGAATAAAGGTTTCATCCACTCTAGTGTATCCTCGTGGGGAGCACCGGTACTTTTTGTGAAAAAGAAAGATGGGTCATTACGTATTTGCATTGACTATAGGGAATTAAATAAGGTGACTATAAAAAAAAAAAAAAAAGTATCCACTTTCCAGGATTGACGACTTATTTGACCAGTTGCAAGGAGCTATAGTGTTTTCTAAGATTGATCTTCGGTCGAGATATCATCAGTTGAGGATAAAGTATAGTGATATTCCTAAGACAGCTTTTCATTCGAGGTATGGGCATTATAAATTCATCATGATGTCATTTGGGTTAACAATGCTCCTGCAGTATTCATGGACCTAATGAATAGAGTGTTTAAGGAATTTATTGACACCTTTGTGATAGTCTTCATAGATGACATTTTGGTTTATCCCAAGATAGAGACAGAACACGAGGAGCATTTACAAAAGGTTCTAAAGACCTTGAGGGCACAAAAGTTTTATGCTAAGTTTTCCAGGCGTGAGTTTTGATTAAAACAGGTGTCCTTTCTAAGGCATGTGGTGTCCAAGGAAGGTGTATCTGTTGACCTCACAAAGATTGAGGCAATCACGAGTTGGCCTTGTCCAACCACAGTTGGAGAGGTACATAGTTTCTTGGGGTTGGCGGGCTACTATCGTCGATTTGTGAAGGACTTTTCCCGTATAGCCACCCTTCTGACCTAATTGACCCGAAAAAGAGCTTCCTTTATTTGGAGTAAGGCTTGTGAGGATAGTTTCCAGGATCTCGAGCAAAGGTTGGTTATTACCTCAATTCTCACCATGCCGGATGGAACAGGTGGTTTTGTTATTTACAGTGATGCCTCCAAGAGAGGTTTGGGGTGCGTATTGATGCAGCAAGGTAAGGTAGTTGTTTATGCCTCTTATCAGTTAAAGAACCATGAATGGAACTATCCCACACATGATTTGGAATTGGCAACAGTGGTTTTTGCTTTAAAAATCTGGAGGCACTACTTGTATGGCGAAAAGATACAGATTTTCACCGACCACAAGAGTTTAAAATACTTCTTCACTCAGAAGGAGTTAAACATGAGGCAGCGTAGGTGGTTGGAGCTAGTGAAGGATTATGATTGCGAGATTATGTACCACCCAGGGAAGACAAATGTAATGGCGGATGCTCTAAGTAGGAAGGTAGCCCATTCAGCAGCCCTTATCACTAGACAGACCCAGTTATGTAAGGACCTGGAACGGGCCGAGAAAGCAGTGGTGGTAGGGGAGGTCTCTGCACAGTTAGCACAGTTATCAGTACAAACGAGTTTGAGGCAAAGAATTATTAATGTTCAATAGAGTGATCCTTACCTGGTTGAAATAGTGCAACAGGTGAAGGCAGCGCAGGGTTGTGAGTTCTCCATGTCCGCAGATAATGGTCTTACTTTTCGGAGACGCTTATGTGTACCAGCAGACGGTGACCTCAAGAATGATTTGTTATGGGAGGCTCATAACTCCCTATTTTTTATATATCCTAGTACCAAAATGTACCAAAACCTAAAACGTTGTTACTGGTGGATTAACATGAAAGGGGAGATAGCAGAGTTTGTCAATAAGTGCTTAATGTGTCAGCAGGTGAAGACCCCAAGACAAAAGCCAACAGGCTTGTTGCAACCTTTGAGCGTACCAGAATGGAAGTGGGAGAATGTTTCGATGTACTTCATTGTGGGATTGACGCGAACCGCAAAGGGTTTTACAATGATTTGGGTTATAATGGATAGACTCACCAAGTTAGCACATTTTATTCCAGGGAAGCCCACATATTCAGTGAATAGGTGGGTACAGTTGTATATAAAAGAGGTGGTAAGGTTGCACGGGATGCCCGTGTCCATCATGTCTGATAGGGACCCTCGATTTACCTCCAACTTTTCACCCACAAACTGATGGTCAGACAGAGCGATTAAACCAGACATTAGAGGATATGTTACGTGCTTGTGCATTAGAGTTTTCAGGAAGTTGGGACTCTCACCTACATTTGATAAAGTTTGCCTATAATAATAGTTATCAGGCGACCATTGGCATGTCGCCGTTTGAGGCCCTTTATGGGAAGAGTTGTAGGTCACCCGTATGCTAGGATGAGGTTGGGGAACGGAAATTACTAGAACCTGAGTTAGTACAAATCACGAATGAGGCAATACAGAAGATTAGGGCCCAAATGTTAATGGCTCAAAGTAGGCAGAAAAGTTACGCTGATGTTAGGCGTAAAGATCTGGAGTTTAAGGTAGGTGAAAAAGTGTTTCTGAAAGTGGCACCTATGAAAGAGGTGTTGAGATTTGGCAAGAAGGGTAAGCTGAACCCTCGATTCATCGGGCCATTTGAGATCCTGGAACGAATTGGTCCTGTAGCTTACCGGCTGGCCTTGCCCCCATCCCTTTCTGTAGTTCACAATGTTTTTCATGTTTCCATGTTGAGGAAGTACGTAGCAGACTCATCTCATGTTGTGGATTATGAGCCTTTGCATTTGAATGAGAACCTGAGCTACAAAGAGAAGTCCATTCAAATCCTGGCCAGGGAAGTGAAAGTTTTGCACAACAAGGAGATAACATTGGTGAAGGTCCTTTGGCGGAATAATCAGTTTGAGGAAGCAACGTGGGAGCGCGAGGACGACGTAAGGGTGCTTTATCCCGAGCTTTTGCAGGATTAGGACTTTCAAGAACGAAAGTTTCTAAAGGGGGTAGAATGTAACACCCCGATTTATTTTGTAATTAAGTTTTAATTTATGTTAGACTGCTTTGATAAATCAGAATCTGAGATTTATGTATTTGACTAAGTTAAAATACAATTTAATTATTTAGAATTAATTGGGTTTTAATTTGGCTTGCATTTGGAGATTTGATTATCTATGGAGATAATTAGATTTGTTTGTTGAAAGTTTTAAAAGAAAATATATATATATTTTTGGAAAATGAATTGGGAATTTGGAATTTAAAAGGGAAAAGGAAAGAGGTTTTAAGTTATATTTATATATTTACATGTGGAAAAGGAAAAGGAAAAGGAAAAAAAAAAAAAGAAAAAAAGAAAAAAGAAAAGAAATTAGAATTTTATCTCTCTCTCCTCAGCCACGCACAGACTCGACCCACCACCCTCCTTTTTGTTTTCCTTCAAGAATCGCGAAAATCCACAGCCCTAGTCATCGTCTCGTCTCGCCGCCGTCATCGAAGCTAACGTCATTGTCAATTTAGCTGCCAGCTGCTGCTTCCTCGCGCCAGACGCCGTTCCCCGATCAACGTCAAAGTTGTTGGGGTTTTTTTTTTCCTTCCTTGTCGACTCCAGACACTAGAGATCTGGTCGTGCCCTCCCCAACTGCCCTAGCCTCCGATAGAAGCAGTCGTTCATTTCAGTCAATGCTGGCCTAAGTTCCATCATCGTTCCGATCAACCACCGTTGACTTCGCTGACCGCTACTGCCTATTCTGTCAAAATTTTGAGTTTGGGTAAGAATTGGTTTGTTTTGGGCAAGAACTGGATTTTTTTCAAGATTTTGGAAGAATTTTAATCTTGTACTCACTTTCTAGGCCATAGTTGCTAAACTAAACTTGTGGTTAATGTCATAGGATTGACTCGAGTTTTATCCAAGGGTTTTTAAGGAATTAATTGCGTGGACTTTTGTGACCAAGTTGAGGTAAGTGATACCATTATTGGTGCCTTCATGCCAGGTGGCCTAGATTCGATTTACAAGTTAATTAATGGACATTAGAAGCGTGATTTTGTCCTTGTGATATCCTTGTTGCATGACAGTTATAAGTATTATGAGCATGTTTGAATTTCTAAACAGTACTGAAATTATGTATATGATGCATGATTAGACGAATAGGGCAGTTTACCGTTTCGCCTTGATGCATGTTATATTTCAGAAGACCAACGGGTCTAGTTTCATGTTTGACGATGTGCCTTCGAGCAGCTAGACATGCGTGAATCGACAGGTTCACATTCATGTTATTTTTCCATGTTTGATGGCGTGCCTTCAAGCCGCTAGACATGCGTGAACAAACAGGTTCACGTTCATGTTATTTTTCCATGTTTGACGGTGTGCCTTCAGGTCGCTAGACATGCGTGAATCGACAGGTTCACGTTCATGTTACTTTTCCATATTTGACGGTGTGCCTTCGGGCCACTAGACATGTGTGAGTCGACAAGTTCACGTTCATGTTACTTTTCCGTGTTTGACAGTGTGCTTTCAGGCCGCTAGACATGCGTAGATCGACAGGTTCACGTTCATGTTACTTTTCCATGTTTGACGGTGTACCATCAGACTCAAGGCAAGACAGTACGTCCTTTGGTTTCTTTTCATTATCTGAGACAGTTGTAATTGTTTGAGCCACGAGCTCATCATTCTCTGGTTGTGGAGGCATAGTTTGATCTCGGTAATGGGATCACTTACAGAGTATTTTATACTCAACCTTTATCTTTACATTTTTTTCAGGTAAGGACAAGGACACTCGGACGACTGATAAGAGGAATCCATGACAGTGCCAAAGGAACTAGAAACGCTTTTGCATTTGAACCTTTATGTCTTCTCATTTATTTATTTATTTACTTCATGTTAAGGAGTATCCTGGTTCAAACGATTTAAAATCTTGAGTTAAAGTCAAAATAGTTTCATTATACACTTAAGCAGTCCAAAATCCTTTTTTTTGTTTTTGTCCCTCAATGTAAATATTTATGCATGCATGTAATAACGATTCCCCTTTTAGTTGTCCTAAGAAGTCGAGTTGTTATATATACTTTTTATAAAAGAGAATACGTTAACACAAACAACGAAATACGAGAGAGGCCCCCCACCCTAATAACATAACGGAGTAAATATTGATATTTTTTTAATGTTTCTGTTAAAGAATGTTTTGGTCCTTTCCATACATAGTCCTATATATTTATCGAGCCTTTTGTGATTTGTCCAAGTCCATCTAAAATAATAGTGCACTTTACCATTTTCAACTGAGAAAATTTTAGATGGCCGTAGCATGCATACTTCTTTATATATTGCTTGTAACCTTTGCATCCTTCTACAAATCCGTGGTGTCGTTTCTCAGACAAAAGTAGTAGTTTAATGGAAAAATCCAGGTTACTACGAAGAGCCATTCAAGGTGGATTTTCAACCTGAATTATTCTCACTAGTAGGCCGAATTCTGTTTACATAATTAAAGTATCTCATTGGTTCTTTTATGAGCTGTTGGACTCGACATTTCATTCCATTTACTTCAAGATCATAATCTTATTGACATCAGGGAGCCCTTGAAAGGTGAGCGAAACACCAAAATGGCGACTATCCACAGTTCAGATCTCACCAAGGAAAATGTTACTAAATTTTGAGGACACCCCAACCAAGGCCTAAATGGCAGCCTAATTTAGTAGGTCATAATTGAGAGACGGAATACTTCTTGAGCCAGAACACAGCACCAACCATGAAGCTTTATGAGCACCAATATAAATAAACAAAAAAGGAGTATTTCTTAGGTGGTGATGTCACTTCCTAAAGCTTGTGGAACAATGGTAACCTTCTCCACCATGCGTCATGTTATCTATGAAAAGTTGGAGTTGAATGGCAGAAAATTAGGGGTATGGGAAATATTACAGAGGGGAGTAAAGGTATATCATGGACTTTAGATCCTAAAGCTGTTCTAAACTATATGTATATGGAAAAGGATGTGCGTATGTTTTATCTATACTCTTTGTAAGCATTTAGGCTGTTCTCAAACCTCAGCACATGATGCTTTTTATTAGCCGAGCCCATAAGAAACAGATCCATTGTAATAGTCTAATCCTACTTTATGGAAACGAATCAAATCTAATCTTGATCATGTAAAGAGATTAAGTTTTATGAAAACTCTCGTTGATCCTGTAAGATTTTCTTTTCCTGATAGCGGGTCACATGTATAGGACCAACTGGGGCATGCACCAAAATCAATACAGTAAACTATAATGCGGCAACACCACCTTTAAGTACAACATTCAGACTCTCCAATGGTCTGAAAGGACAAGAGAAATCCCAATTTGTAACATGGATCTAGCAGATTATTCTCACAGACGAGCTTTTATGATCTAAGGTTCTAAATGTTCAGATATTTTTCTACAACCTGGCAAGACATGGAGTTAATATCGAGAAACAAAAACTGTAAATTGAACTAACTTCCAGAGTCAATCCTTGCAGACTCTCCCACTGCCTTCTCCATTCTAGAATACCATTCACCAACTCTTGTATGCTCTACCATATCTTTTCCAGATTGAAGGTGTCGGATTGGTCTCAAGACACCAAAGACAGCAAGATCGGCTAAGTTGGGATTTGCTCCACCTATCCAGAGACAAATATGTCATAAAATAGAACTGTTCTTCTCAAATATCTTTACCTTATTTATAACTGAACAGAATCGTGAATGAAGTTAAGCATACCAAGAAACTCACGGCCTTTCAGTGCATCCACCCATGTTTCTGCAGCTCCATATAAGGCTTTGCGTTCATCAGTGATGTTATGTCTCTCTTTCAATTTCTTGGAAACAAAATACATGGCTGTAGCCCCGCCATACTTTGCTATTATCCTTTGAGCGAAACTAAAATTCCCTGCACCATATTAAAGTTATACAGGGAAGTCAGGTACTCAAGAATTTATTCTCTAATTTCAAATCTAGTTCTCTAGTTATCTTGCTTTAACTCTGCAATTGATGAACACAAACAAATAGAATAATAAACATATATACATTTTGTCGGATCAAGTCTACGTCTAAATGAGCATAAAACAAAAAGTGACTCTATGCATATCCTAGACACAGTTCTTAGCCGTATCAACCTACTGCTGAACATAGCATTTTAGAGACCATTGCTCATCCATCCTTGTATTCTCTAATTTCAATCTAGCTCTCTAGTTCTCTCGCTTTAACTCTGCAATTGATGAACACAAACAAATAGAATAATAAACATATATATACATTTTATTGGATCGTAGATCTAAATGAGCATAAATATTAACTCCCCACAGCTTGATTCATGAGTCATGCGAACAACTGATCATGAGTTGAGATTTACCTATTTCAATACAATAAGAAAGTGAATGATATTTTATAATTTAGAAACAAACAACCCTCCAGTGAATACATAATTCAATGTGATGAGACAAGATAATGAAGTCGGAAATTAAATAATAAAAAATATGATACAATATGCTAACTATGCGGCAAAGCCAGCTAAAATAGTTCATAGCTATCATACCATGTGTGGTTATGTAGTTGAAAGACTCAAGAGCCTCTTTGTAATTTCTGTATATGTTTGGCGATAAAACGTGCACCAAGTGATTATCCACCCACCTACACGTCAAGACATCCTCATCCATCAGTCACATATGCACAAAAATGTTGAAAGACAAACTAGTCAAACAAATTCTTTATCAGGAAAGAATTTGTTTGCTTCTAAAATCCAATGGGTCCATAGAAAAGCTGCTTGAAAAAAAAAGTTCAGAAGCTTGAGATGTAAAATAAGTATACCCAAGCCACTTTCTTTCTTCTTCCGAGTTCGACGAAGAGTTCTCAGGATGAATTCTTTGGTATAACTTATGAATTATATCTGTACAAGTAAAACAGGCCAATTATCTATAATTACACTGATTGAAAACATTATAACATGACAAAAGAATATATTCTCCATTTTTCCTAGTGATTTCGGATCAGAATGAACCTGTAGAATCCACCATCTGTACACCATCAACCATCAGAACTGGCACCTTCTTGTACTCAGACCACTTAATCTCCGTTTTGAAGATTGGATTCACTTCCACTACTTTATAAGGGACGTTGTAATAGTCCAAGAATGCTGAGGGAAAAAGAAGTTTAATAGCAATTTTAAAGACCAAGAAAAGAAGTGATGCAATAGAATTGTAACTTCACATAAAAATTCTAGCTTAAGCACCTACTTTGCTTCATTCAATGTAATTTATAAAATAACATAAGGTTCATGTATACTTATTTAGGATTTCATATCTACTTTTTGCGAGATTAGTCGTAACCTGCCCAGACACTCACGGATTTCAAAAAAACAAAAAGAAAAAGAAAAACATCCATCCAAACATGTGAAAAATTGCTTCTCATCCACATTCAAAACTTATTTACCATATCTAGAATTCACAAGACTCGTTTATTGTAATCCACCTTCTTCGAGTTGACAAGAATTTCATATTCTACAAATTCCTCTAGGACGTTCGGTTAATTACCTTTAACTTTGTTGCAGAACGGGCAAGCCTCGTACTGATAGAGAACCACATCCTTGGGCACGAGCGACGGAGGCGGTAGGTCATTAGCCAAATCTTGAGCCAGCGACGAAGAGGCCATAGAGACGCACCGACCATTTCCAGCAACTTTACGAACAGGCGAAGGATGATATGAACCAAATGGATTCGCTACTTTAGAGAAACACCGAATATTCGATCCAGCACACGTTCTTAGCACCGTCGATTGACGGAGGAGCCGCTGGTAAGCGGTGGCGGTGGTGGCATCACCACTCACAATTCGGCGGAGTAGATGAACTCCGTTAATCCTTCTCATGGCAACCAAGATCACAGTGGTTGTTGGATTTTTTCTTCCAAGGTTTTGCAAGGGTTTGGGGCAGAGGAAATGTTACGATACCAGCCGTTGATGTAAAGACGGGTGCACAATGTTACGATTGTCCGCGATGCAGTAGATTACAACTCTTTGGAACTTTCCTACTTACGTATAGAAACGCGTCAAACAAACCCCGCTCCATGCTATTGTATTTCCCAAAATGCCCTTTAAAAAGTTCAAATTCTCTTTTTGATTTAAGATAAAAAAATCATTTATTATATTCTTACTCATAATTTGCATCATGATTTGTTTTAATTTGTAAGTTCCTTTTCTAAAAACTTTATTCGGATTGAATTTTATATTTAAAAATTTTATATATGCCATCAAATATTGAAACTATCCATCCCTATATCCTATATCTCAATTATAACTGACATGTACTTATTTATAAAATAAAAATAATGATATGTATATCTTCTCTTGAAGTTTGAGTTTCAAATAGAGATGTTTAAATAATTCGAAAACAATTTGAACAACACGAAGTACCCAATCTAAATTGTAATGGTTGGGTTAGATTGAGTTAGTTTTAATTTTAGGTTGGGTTTGGTTAAATTTTATATTTTTTTTCAGATTGGATTGGGATAGGTTTGAGTTATACTTTTAAAAACTAAGTTTAGATTTATATAATAGATAGCTTGGATTTTGCTACTTAACATTTGAGTTTGATGAAATTTTAGTTATCAACATGTGTTGATGAAAAATTCAAGTATTTTAAGTTAATAAAAAATATATTAAAGGAACAAAATAAACAACTCGACAACCCAACGTTGTGTTGGGTTTGGTTGGAGACCCAATTCGGATCATTCTCGTAGCAAACCCGACCATCTCGATCGAAAAATTCTCCAACTCAATCCATGTACACCCCTAGTTTCAAATCTTCATACCTTTTAGTTGTTGTTCTTAAAAATGTACCATGTGCTTTGTAAATACAACGTTTATTGAACACAAAATTAATAGTTTTTTTTAATTTAAAAAGATGTACAATTAGAGATGGAATAGTTTTAGAAAAAATAAATGTATAATCTATACAACTATTTAACTTAGGCACAAATCTATTATAGTGAACAGGTTGACATGTACCGTCTGAGTTCAAATCTTAAATTTCTACTTACTTATTGAATTAAAAGAGTCTTGTGATTAATTTTTTTTTTAAGCTAACTCTTCTAAAAGGTAGAAGTGAAAAAAGAATCTTTAATAAATTGAAAACTATCAAGTTTTTTTCTTCTAAAAAAAATTGAAAAAATTTAACCATAAGAAAGATAAATCAATTTATTTTTAAATATAATAAATATATTCATTTATCGGTGATAGTCTAAATAGAAATTATCCATATCAAATAAAAGTCTACGAGTATGATGAATATTATTTTATCCTTTAAAACAATCAAATCATTAATTAAAACATAATCAAAAGCGTAAAAAAGCTACGAATAAGGAGAAGGGTAAATAGGTATTTTGAGTCTAAAGTCCGTAGATCGGCTCTATAAATAGACGGCCACCCCCTTTTGATAGCCGCGTAAAGGCATTTAGGTTTTCCGAATTGCTGCCTCATCAAGAAGTTCTTCGTTCTCCGCTAGGGTTTTCATCGCGATCTCGTTTCGTCTTTGTTTTTTCGCAAATCCCAACTTCTTCTCTGTTTTTTCTTTCAAATCTTTGCCGAATCCTTCCCATAATAGACACAGATGTCTCGCTGCTTTCCTTACCCACCTCCTGGTTACGTGAGGAAGGTGGCTAGCACCGAGGCGGCCTTGATCGAATCGATTAAGGTTTGTTTCAGCTATTTGGTTGGTTTTCATAATGTATGCTGGATTCAATTGTGTTCTGATTCCAATTGATTGCGAGATCTCTTGGGATTGTAACTTTTTGGATTGGGGTATATCTGTAATCAGGAACGGCTTTTCTTGTAATTTTTGCGTCGATGGGGGTAACAATGGATGTGGGTTTCTTGTATCGGTTAGGTCCGAGAGTTACAAGTTTTGAACCCTAATGTTGATTTTGGATTATTTGGACTTTAGTTTCTAGGTTTAGTTTGGTTCTTCTGTGTAATATCTCTGAAAGGAACAAGAGATCTTTGAGAGGTCGAGTGTATAGATAGTTTGTTGGGGTTCTGCTAGTTGCATGTCGTACTCTTCGTTCTTGGATCTTGTATCGATGTGTTCCGCGTTTAAAATCAAAACACTTCAACAAACGTAACTTGTAATTTTTATAGATCGTTTACTTATCATGTGGACATCATGGTTTTCTAAATGCTTTTAAAACCCAGTTCCTTTTATTTTAAATGGATTGTTTTCTACATGTTTTAAATGGAAGAGATCTAGGGTTTCCCGTTAGTTGATTATTATGAACGCTTTTACATCAAGTTTTCGTAGAACCTTTTTTCCTATGATGATATCTTCAGGCATATGAATACATGATATGAATGTATGAGTTTGCTAGTTAGAATATATGATTATCCGAGTCCAGATAAATACTCTCCTTTACTATAGGAATAGATACCCGTTTTTGAAGGGCTGCATTATATTATTTAGGGAATGGTTGATCTGTTTGGTGCTTGTGTCGTCTGCTATTTTTTGAACTGGTTATTCTGGTGCGTTATAGCTCCAATCTGAAAGACGACAGAGCAAGAATGATAGTAAGAAAGAGAAAAGTAAGCACAAGAAAGAGAAGAGCAAGGACAAGAAAGAGAGAAGTAAGGACAAGAAACACAAAAGCAAAGAACGTAAAGAAAAATCCTCCCATAGCCGTGACTTGAATGATCAGAAACAAAAGGAATGCTTAAAAGAAGCTAAGGAGCTTCTTAAGGGAACCAAAGTTGAAGCAGAACAATTAGAAAGGAGTGGTCTCACTGAAGAGCATGGACAACCTGTATGGCCTCAGAGCCCTGGATACTTGTCTGATGGAACTCAGATCAACCATAAGAGGAAAAGGGATGCTTCATTACAGTCTAATGAAGGTTGTAAGCCTGGTGGGTTATTTTTATGGAAAATAGGCTATTTTATGAAGTAAGTTATATTGTCCATTTGAACAACCATTAATATGTTATTGATATTAACAGGCAAAATCATCCGAATCAAACTCTCACTAAGCCAGCAAGAGGATTCATCAGCTGGCAGTGAACAGACGTGTTCTACATCTGGTCGAGATATTTCTGTTGATCAAAAAAGAGATGAAAACAGTCGTGGATCTATTCAGCAAAATACTGGCTTCACCTATGCTGGAACAGCTGTTGCTGTCAACGATCCCTCTTCATCCAAACCAAAGATCCAATCTGTCAAGGACATTAGTTCGAAAGGTAATGTTGTGTCATTACCTCCTCGTACCAGAAGTCCTGCCGAATCTGCTTATGAGGCCTTGTTTGAGAAATGGGTAGCACCACCACTTCAATTGGAGCAACAAACGGATGATGAGGATTGGCTCTTTGGAAGAACTAGAAAGCAAGATGGACAAAGTACCAACAACAAAGCTTTCAGTTCTGTTCCTAGCTGTGGTAGAAGTTCGAGTTTGTGGCCGAGAGGACAATATCTTGCCGATGCTGATGTTTATTCATTACCTTATACGATCCCATTTTGATTTTGAATTCTTTACTTCACTGAGTAATATGTACAGTATGCCGGTAGGAACAATAGTCTTACTTTGGCGGTTATAATTGTTTTAGAATCAATATAGTTGACGCTCAATTTTGTGTCCTCTGTTGGGTACCGATGCAATCTGCTGTTACTTCCCCTTTCGATTAATGAACAAAACGTAAATTCTTGAGAGATATATGTAAATGTATTGCCAAGATATGTTTATGACAATATAGCACGGCTTTTTTTCACTTCAAGATTTGAATCCGACATTTTAATCTATTCAAAAGTGCTCCTACTCATTTACTTCGATTTAAGCTGTAAACATTATTTTACAACTTATTCACTGCATTTTGATAACTTAGGCGAATACAACAAAAAGAAAACTCATTGGAACTGTTCTCACCAATTTTGCTTGTTAAAGTCAGAAATTTTTTGGGATTGTGTTTCGTAAATTTAAATCACTCGGAGAAGTTAAAAAATTCAGTTCATGGTTGATATATGAATGTCTATACCGAAACTAACTCAAGGTGTGATTATCCAATGTACTAATTTTAACAATTCAACACAAAGTTCTTAAAATTTTCCAAGCCCAAAGCTCCATAAATCGTTAAACATGTGATCGAATTTGTGTCAGAGAAATATCATCATGTGAATGGAATTAGACAAAATATGTTACCAGTACCAACCATGTTCATGCCCAGGGAGCAGTTCTTTTAAGTATCTCATTAATACATGAACAATTCAAACAGACAAATTGGGGTTAGCAATGTTGGTCATCACTAACAAACTGATTGCAAAATAAGAAACAAACATCATCACTGTTCTATTTGCATTTTGGAATGTCAGCTTGGGGCCGTATACGATACAGTCCATCATTCGCCGCTTCCTTGGGATGACATGGATTAAAGATATGCTGAGAAAAAGGCGAGTACATATGAAGTCGTCGTTCCTTCGGCACAAGCAAAAGCACTTCCTTCTGCGATCATAAGATGGAACAGACATTCTGTGACTTCTTCTTCTTCTTCTTAGACTTCGGCGGCTGGAGCACCACTTTAATGGCTGCATCGAACACTCCTTTCACATTCTGCAACAAACCATCCAACGATTTCCATGAATTGCACACAGATACGAAAAATATGAGCTGTCCAAAACAAAAACAGATAGGTGTCGTGCCTGCTGGGTTTTTGAACTACACTCGATGTATGCCGGGGCTCCAATAACTTTTCTCAACTCCTCTCCCTACAGTAAAGAATAGCAGAATCAACCAAAAAACGCCGTTGTACTTACACAAAGTAGATGTTTACGAATAAATGTAGATATGAAGGTATTTACCTGAACAGTGGAAATGGGTACTGCACCAGGGTGGTCTACAAAGAACTGCTTGTCATCCCGAAGATCTATGAATGAAATAGAGTGAGATGATTGTTCTTATCCACATGTTATAATAATGAGGATGATTTGATTTTCATTCTTTCATTTATCCAGAATATTACATCACACATAAGATAGAGGATTTGAACCTATGGTCCAAAATAGTGGTGTTTTTGCTGAGATATGTTTGTATTGGCAAATGCCAATATTTGATTCTTGTTGAAAATGAAGTAATTGGGAAAAGTAGAAGAAACTAGAGACGTTGCAGTGCAACAGTAACAACATACTGTGAACTGCTATTGAAAACAGAATGTGGGACATAGACGACACAAAAATAATTGAAACACTGGTCAGTTAGACAATCGTGAGATTAAGATTCAGTGACTTGGGAAAGGATGGATGCACACATCTCACTAAGACCAGGATTAACTCACTACACTTCCTGATCCATCGCTCTACTAAGGCACCAGATTAATTGCTCAACCCCTATGGAAAAATACAAAGCCGACTTCAAAACAAATAAATAATTCTTACCAAGTTTAGTTCCAACAAGAACTATTGGAACACCAGGTGCATAATGTCTCAATTCAGGAATCCACTGTAGGAAAATGTAAAAAAGGTCATCAGCAAAGGTCTAATTTTTTGCATATATAGATCATATCCAGCTTGCTACCTTCTTGGCAACATTTTCATAGCTGGCCTTGCTTATGAGAGAGAAAGCAAGAATAAAAACATCAGCACCTCTATAGCTTAGTGGTCTTAATCTATTGTAATCCTCTTGACCTGTTCAAAATAGTAATTTTAAATTTCTTCTATACATAAAAAGAAAATGACCAAGTTGGTTATTGGGTGGACAAATTAGAACTCTCATCATGTGGTTACCAGCAGTATCCCATAATCCTAGGTTGACCGTGCTTCCATCAACCACCACATTGGCACTGAAATTGTCAAAAACGGTAGGCACGTAGTCCTGCAAATTAGAAAGATACATATGTGCTGAGAAATTAGAAATGGAAGTGCCTAATGGAAGGTTACAGGAGATCAAGAGTTCTATTCATGGAGTAAAGGGTAAGAAAATTATATACTTAGTTCAATGTTTTGATAAAATATACACTTAAAACCAGGCAAAGGTAAAAGGCAACCATCAAATAAGAACTCAGAACCTTGAGATAACTTATATTAACATCTAAGCATTGAAGTATTCAATCGAACAGGTAGTTTTGAAGAAAGAAGGAGAAAACAATTCAAGTTCAAAGTTAAGGTCAAGAGAAGAAAAAAAATTGATCTCTTCGAGAAGAATCAGAGGATTCCAATTGATGAGATTGTCTGCTAGTGTGGGACTTTGAGGGGTTCATTACTATCCAAAAGCGCACATCTCGAGCAAAAATTCAATTCCACAAACTCCGATCACGGGTAACAACACGCCAAACAATTTTCAGATTAGAAATCATCCGAGTAAAATAACATCTCATCCACTCGAACCTTTAAGAAAGAACACACACGAAACAACAATCTTCAAAGAAGAAATCCAGAAATTTAATCCTTCTTTGTGCTCCCATTGAAATCAAGCAATGAAGAATTAGAAAAAAAAGGAAACGAAATAGTTTTGGCTAAAGGAACTATCAAGAACATTCCCTCGTAAGTATCCTACAAAATAGCAAACCATCATAGTTTCCTTCTTCCCATGATTCTTCCACAAGATCCATTAAAACCCTCAAACAACAAGCAAAAAGAACGATGTTATCGAAAATCAGAACACATTCATAACCCCAAAATTGCAGAAAAAACAGAACAGAACAGAACAAAACAAAACAAACTCACCGTGGGGAAAGTGTTACTCGTATAGGAAATCAACATACAGGTTTTACCCACAGCACCATCACCAACCGTTACGCACTTTATAAACCTGGACGCACTCATCTCGAAGCACCAGATCTGAACCCCCAAAACTACAATGCCTTACTCGAAATGGGTCTGTTCCTTTCTTCTTCTCCTTCCTCAGAATCGATTGTTCATCAGGCCCAGCAACAGAAAAAGAAAAAAAAGAAAAAAAGAATGAAGAAATCAGAAAATCAAGAGAAACCCATCAAGGGTAATGAAGATTAGAGAGGAAACAAGAGAATGGGGGATCTGAATTCTTGAAAAGGGGGAGGGAAAATGGGGAAAATGCAGAGTGGAGAGATCCCAAATTGCAGGAGCAGAGAGAAAGAGAGAAAGATGGGAGGAAAATGGGGTTAGAAAGAGAAAGATGGAGAGGAAAAATGGGTTATTTTGAAAAGAGGAAAGAAATGAAATGCGGTTGAAGCGCTCGCCGGCCTTCCTCACCTTCTGCCAGCTATAGCACTTCCCCTTCTACGTTCTACCACAAAATCCCCACTTTTTTTTTCTTTTTTTTTTTTTTTTTAATTTACTCGAGTCTTTAATTTTGTCCATATAATTTAACCACAAACATATTCAACTAGTTTTGGTGTTACATATCAAATTCAACATGACTCAATTTAAAATCATTTAAACCTATAGGTTGGATTGGATAATGGCTTTTGTTTTAAAGTTTCTTGTTTCCCATTTCTAATTTTTCAAGAATTATGGACAATAATATGTTTTTTTGTTATCATTTTTTAGATGTGGTTCAAATTTGATCTACAATGTTATTTGTCATTCGAGTCTTTCTTCTTAAATAGTGTCGATTTAGATTCAATCTTTTTTTTTTTTAAATGTAGTGGTTATAAAATATTAAAATAAGGCTAAATACACACTCTCCGAGACTAAGAAGACAAATCTTGCTGTGTTTCCAAAAATGGCCATATAAAAATAAAGAGAAAATTTTCTTAAAATTCGAACAAAAGAAACAAGATTGTTATCAAACAAGTCGATTTTTCAAAGAATGAGAAATAAAAACAATTTTGAATTCCCACCCTTTATGTTGTTGTATTTGGCGAAAAAAACTTTTTATATAGGATACTTGTAATTTTGAATATTCAAAATTTTTTTGTTTGAGCATAATCACATAGTTCAAGTTGTCACACCTTCCTTTAATAGACTTTGAATATTTAGTATTGTATTTATCGTGTAACATTCTCAAGGAAAAGATGAACAATTTTTTGGTAACTTTTATGTTAATTGTCCATGATGTGTTCATTTACGATTGTTGGTTGGTTCTTAATTTTACATTTATGCTACCCGCAATAAAATATGTAGTTCTTTTTTCATTCATTCACTATTTGATCATTATAAAAATTGAGATTTGTACTGAAAATAATGTTAAAGATTTTGATCATTATACTACATATTGTCAAATTAAAAAAATGGTTAAAAACTCGATAGATTGAATGGACATATATTAACATATCTTCTTATGGATTATGGGTTTGTATTTGTAGTACAATCATTTTTTAAAATATCAATATATGAAAAAATTTAGAACCAAATTGAAAAGTAAAGAGACAAATAAAAAGTCATAATTTAACCTACATTTGGAAACAAGTTATAAATTCTAGCGATCAGGGCCCAGTTTTCAAAGCCGTGTTAGATAGGATTTCTTTGCATGTGGAGGAGTTTGTTGGGAGCGACAACGTAGCGCCCCCTCCGATCAAGAGGAAGGTTCAAGTGAGTCATGAGCTTTGGTCCTCGTCTGAGACTAGGCTCTGAAAGGTCAACACCAATGCTTCTTGGAGTGACCTTGAGGATGTGGGTTGTATTAGTTGGGTGGTTCATGATTCCTCTCGATCTTTCATTCTTGTTGGTTGTTAGATGATGCAGTTCATATGGCCCATCAAGTTCCTTGAAGTTATTGTTGTGATGGAAGTCTTTATTGATAGGTTTGCTTTTGGTTCCCCTCCCCCGATCATCGTGGAATCTAATTGTGTTTGTATTATTATTATCATTATGTAATCAAGATTTGTCAGAATTATCAAGTTTCGTTAAAGATATTTAAGGCAAGGATGAAAATATTTGTAGATATGTCAATATACCCATTGATATATCCGTAAATTGAAGGGTTCGATTTCGATATTAAATATCCATAAATATATCCAACATCTTTTATAAACGCTCGTTAAACATAAATAATCTCATCTATTTAGTCCAACATGAATATGATATTAATAACAAAATCCATAACTTAGTTTCGGAATAAAACCAATTTAATTATTAATTTAAATAAATTTTATAAATTTCACGATTTACAAAAATATCTGTTGATATCGATATTTTATCGATATATCCATAAAATTGAAATATCGATATCGATATTGATATCAATATTTTAATTCTTGATTAGAGTCTTGGCCATCTCGGCCCATGTGTTGTCTTTTGTTTGGTTTTCGTGTTCTGGGAATGGGGTGGCTGATCGATTGGCTCGGGCTAGTTTGTTGTTTGGTAATTGGGAGGTTGTTTTGTTGCTAATTCTTCCTCTAACTCTGAAGATGGGGGGAGAGATTCCTTTTGTTATCTTAGATTGATTTTTTGCCGTCTTTGGTTCTTGACCTTTGTTAGTTCATGAATGAATTGCTATTTAGATTTTTTTTTCATTATTAATTAAAAAAAAAAAAAAACATTTGGAACCATTAATATGTACTGGAAATTGAATGCTACAAAGAGACCCCAAGTCGATGAAAGCAATGATAATAATCACCAAGATTGGTTGTTGGTCCCAATAAAAGATAATACTTTGTACCCTATATTGTCGTGGCCAAATTATAACTTTTGACTCCAAAATTATAAATACCTTTAATTATGTCTTTAAATTAATAAAATATATGTTTTTAATTATTTGAAAATCATTAAATCTTTGTTTGTTATCTACGAAACTATCTCAATTTTATAGCCAAACTTGAATTTCAAGTTACTATTGAATGTTGAGTCAAAATTATTTGTTGAAGAGATTAATAATTAACATTTGAGCATGTCATTTTTAACTTTGAAAAAGTAACTATGGTAGGTTTTCATCATGTTGTTTTGTAACTTGACATCATGATCATATTGATATATTAGTATAAACAGGCTTGTTTTTTTTAAAAAAAAAAAAATAAGTTAATTTATTTATAAATATAACAAAATATCATTATTTATTCGTGATAGATGTTTATCACAGTATGTTATAGTCTACTACTACTAAACAGTGAAATTTTGTTATACTTGAAAATATTTTTTAGTAATTTTACCATTTCAAACAATTATCTATGTACATACATGAAGTTATACCACTAATTTGTTTATATATAAAAATGAGTAAGGTAATAAAAAAAATTGGAAATTAAATTTAAATTTTAAGGTAAAATGAAAAACGAATATATCTGGTGAAAATTATACAATATTTTAGTTTTAGTTTTAGGGTTTTTATTTTTTATTTGTTATTTTTTTGGTGTGTGATCTAAGTTTTAAAAGTATTATTATGATAATGTTTATTTATTTAGTATTCTTATTATTGTTGTTGTAAAATTAATGGAACGTGGCCAGCAACATTCTTGAGGTCCTAGAATAGACGTGCCTTACTCTATGCTAAATTAAACATTTTTTTTATTTTTTCTATCCACTCGAAAACCAATCATTAACCTTTTCCGTTTAAAAAATAAAAACATTAATTCTTCCCTCTCAATAATTAAAATTATCTTAGAATTGGTGTAATTATTATTTTGTTTTTCTATGGTTAAACTCACTCAAAAATAAGTACAAAATATTATAACTATTTTATTTAAACAAAATTTAACATTTATTTTTCAGTGACAATCAAGTGTCCCGTGGGGCTTTTTCTTTTCTTTTTTATTTTAAAATTATTATTTAAAAAACAGTGTCACGAAATAATAAAAAATTGACCAACTCAAATCTAATAAAATTAAAAGGTGTGCTTGAAAAACCACACATACACATTATTTCTAAATTAAATGCCTAGAGGTATGTCAGTAAATAATATTATGAAAAAATATTTTAAATGATAAAATTATTGAGAATATTTATAAATATAGTAAACTTTATTATCTATCTGTGATAGATCACGATAAACTACTATTTGTATCTATATGATCGTAGTCTATCATAGATAGATAGTAAAATTTTGCTATATTTATAAATCAAATAAACTAAATTCTAAGTTTTTCAAATCATAGAGTCATAGGGATTAAATTATAATTATAAGCTATAAAAAGTAAATTCTAACTTTCTCCGAAGGAATTAAATTTGGAATTTAACCATGTCATTATTTGTGGTTCACTAACTCATTCATTGATGGTATAGAAATATATACAAGATATTAAATATATCGATAAAAAAAATATACATCTATTAAATATTTATATCAATATCGAGTCTTTGATTTATAGATATATACTAGAAATCAGCAATTTAATTGGTATGAATGTAAAGGATAAGGAAACAAAGGTATCATGTGAATATAGAGAAAAGGACGAAGAGAAAGAGAATGAATAAGCAAATTGAATCCCACTGATTGCGGGAATCACTCACGAGATTCGTTAACGCCGCTTTGAAATTCAAAATCCTTCCCACATGTCAATTAAAATATTATATAGTTTTTTTCTTTTTCATTTTTCTAAAATACCTTTTTTCACACAGTTGTAAAATAGTTGGATTTATTTATTTATTGCTATTTTTGGGTCTCTAGATTCGTTGTTTTTTTTTTAAAAAAAAAAAATGTTGGGGAATTTTTTTCCCCATGTAATAAAGCCAAGGACAAATAGACGGGACTATAACAATAATTTTATTATAAATATTATAATATTTGTTAGATAGATATTTAAATTGGTATCCAAATATGTCACATTCTACTTGTCAAAATCTCTATAAATAAGCGATCATGTGTAGATTTTAAAAACACTCTTACATTTGGCAAAGTCTATGAATTTTGGATAAAGGAGAGAATCTTGAAAAATTTTCATATTTCATATTTTGTTATTTATTTATTTTATATATTATATTATATTTATTTTAATATTATAATTTATTGATATTCGTGTTTCCGTTTTGCTCTTCAATTTTACAACACGTCGTCAGCACGAGCTCCTATCGTTTTTCCCACTAAAGATAGGTTTTAAAGGTATATTGGTTCTTTCCTCTTCTTTATAATTGATAAATTAAATATTGTTTTTACATATTTGATATATATTAGATTTCTAGTATAGATATAATCTTTTGTAATGATGTTACTATGAAAAATATTACAAAACTACAATTTGCAGCATTTGATATTAAGGACAATAATTATTTGTCATTAGTGTTTGATGCTAAAATACACTTGAATGCCATAAAAATGTGATCATCAGAAAATAATTTTTCTTTCTAAAACTCATCGTAAATGGATGCACTTAAAGAGTCCAAAATTTCAAATCAATATGCTAGAGAAGACATTTTTCTACATTTCGGATATGCTCTTACGGTAGCAATATTGAGAGAAATGTTCTAAAAGTATTATGCACTCATCTGATGTCTTCTCGTAATTGAATGAAATAATGAGTTATTGATTAAAAAAAAATTATGATTATCAATTAACTAGAGTAACAACATTCCCTAAAGTGAATGTTGTGAATTTTAGTAGTCGTTAGTGAAAAATCATGAATCTCAACCAACTTGAACAACATCATTCCTTGAGATGAATGTTATGAATTTTAATAATCATGGTCGAGGTTGTGACCGTGGCAAGGAAATAAATAATTATTATTTTCGTGATAGTCGTTCTAATCATTGAAATTATATAAAAAAAAACCCCACAAAAATGATGATCACATAGGAAAAACTCCATAAAATAAGAGTTCAAAACGTGTTGAAAATAAATGCTTCCGATGTGGAATGATTGCCATTGGTCACATACCTGTCGTACGTCAAAACGCTTAGTTGATATCTATCAAGCCTCCTTGAAGGAAAAAGAAAAAAAATGTTAACGCAAATTTTGCAAACCAAGATAATGAGATATTTGACCCATTCAATATAATAGGTTTGGATGTGGAACATTTTTTGAATCTCATGAAGAGAAAATTGGCACAATTGATGGCATGTTTCTTTTGATTTTGAGAATATTTAATATTAAAGTTGTCCCCCTTTTTCTCTTATTTTCATGTTTTTTTCTTGGTTAATGTTAACTTTTATATATTCCAAGTGTTGTTTTTCTTGTTGTAATTATTTTTTTGTAATGAAGAAACATGAATCATTTTCATATATTGGGTGATTAAAAAACGAGCAAATAAGATCTATGTCTGGTAGACTGTGCAACTACACATACAATACTTACCGGTAGAAAATATTTTTCCAAACTGGTAATGCTGGAAGCAAAAGTCAATACAATATCAGGTTTTGCAAACCTAATTGAAGGATTTGGAAAAGCAAATACTATTTTGCCTATAGGAACAAAATTTACAATTGACAATGCATTGTTATTTAGTCAATCAAAGAGAAATCTACTTAGTTTTAAAGATATACGTTGCAATAATTATCATATTGAGACTGAGAAATAATAATATGGAGTATCTTTATATCATATCTACTGCCTCATATGAAAAATGTAAATTGGAAGAGTTGTCTGTTTTATCTTCTGGATTATATTATACTTATATCTGAGTAATTGAAACATAGCGACAATGAATATGAAGTTCATGAATCTAGACATATTTATAATTTGACATGACAGATTAAGTCATCTAGGGTCTATAATTATGAAAAGAATTATTGAGAATGCAAATGGACATCCATTGAAGAGCAGAAGATTTTTCAATCTAATGAATTATCATGAGATGCTTGCTTTCAAGGCAAACTAATTATTAGACCATTACCAGTTAAGGTGGGGACTAAATCACCAGCATTTTTAGAACGAATTCATGGTAATATATGTGGACCTATTAACCCACCAAGTTGACCATTTAGATATTTTATGGTATTAGTAGACGCATCCAGCTAATGGTTATACGTGTGCTTATCATCAAGTCGAAATCTTGCATTTGCAAAATTACTTGCTCAAATAATTAAGTTAAGAGCATAATTTCCTGATTATACAATTAAGACCATTCGTCTTGATAATGCTGGTGAATTTACATCACAAGCTTTTAATAATTATCGTATGTCAATTGGGATGAGTGTTGAACATCATGTAACTCATGTTCATACACAAAATTGTTTAGTAGAATCATTTATAAAACGTTTGCAATTAATTGCAAGCCCATTACTTATGAGAGCTAAGCTTCCTTCATCTTTATGGGAACATATTATTTTGCATGCAGTGTCACCTGTACGTATTAGGCCAGTAAGGCCAGTAGCTTATCATAAGTACTCGCTAAGGGTGATCATCGGTCGGTCGGAGTCAGTTTTCCAACCAGACCGACCCTGAACCGACCAAGATCGGTTTGGAATATATCTAAACTAGTCCCACCTGGAAAATGAGCTAAAAAACGACCAGCCGACTGGTCGGTTTTGTCGGGTTAGAATATATATATATTTTTTTTTTTTTGCCTTTTTTCTTCCTTTAAAAGAAATTATATTTATTTATTAAATTCTAAGAAAAATTGCAATTATAAATTATAAATCGTTATAAAATTTTTTGGTTATTAGGTAGAAGTTGTTATAAATAGCAATTTTTAATAATAAAAAAATCCAACTATTTATTAACTTCCTTATCAATCATGTTTAGTTTTCTCTTTTAATTTGTGATTGTGAGTCAAAATTCAAGATACTATTTCACATTTTATTTTTTTAATACTTATGGAATAGAGCTAGCCTAGAGGTATTAAAAATAAGATATGGGCGTTATAATTTGATTTGACAACCCTAAATATTTAACAATTAACATGTACATTGTTTGGGATTGTGTTACTGCTCGCTTAATTGCTTATAGAACCTTTAATACATATTACATATATAATTGAAAACAAAACTAATATGAGAGTCGAGAGTGTACGTCACAAATAGAAATGTCACATGACACATAGTCACACTCACATACAATACATTCAAACTATAAAATAGAAATTACAACATAAAGTCAATTTTCAAATACAAGCCAATTACAATAAAACATAAAGTCAATTGTCAAATACAAGCCAATTACAATAAAACATAAAATCAATTGTCAAATACAACCCAATTATAATAAAATCAAATGATAAATGCTTAATCATTAACGGATAACTTTGCAAAATCTGGAAAGTCTTGAATGTCTTTTTCATTGTCCATAACCGCTCTGAATCCTATATAATTAAGATTAGGAAGAGAAAGACAACCTCATTAAGATTTTAATATAACAAGTTACAACTACAAAATACAAATGATGAATAAATACCTTCTTCAAATAATGAAGCTTCTTCCATGTCATGCTGAACTTCAAGATCTATTGGACCAGAATTCAGCCAATTTTGAGTACAAATGAGAGCCTCCACTGTTTTTGGAGCCAATGAACAATGTGATGAATCGACAACACGTCCTTACTAAAAGTCGACTCAGACACTACAATAGATACTGGAATTGCCAAAATATCTCTAGCCATACGATTAAGAATCTCAAACAGATGACTGTTCCTTTTCCACCATCGAAGTATGTCAAAATCACCTTCATTCTTAACATTCGCTTCCAACAAATAAATATCAATCTCTAACCCCTGTTCGAAAGGTGTAGTCTCATCGTCTTCAAAATCAAGATCAATTGTATCATAGACAACCCACCTTTTTAGTTGGATCACAATCAATCATGGTTTCCGAGATTGGGACAATTGGTGTATTAGTAGAAGTACTACCACTCCCACTCCTACTCTGAATATGAGTAATACTGTACTCATGAAAGAAACGTCTATAATATTGTTCCACTACATTTCCCATAGATTTGGCAACCTCTGGCCCAAAAAATTTTTTAAGACAAAAAGATACAAACCTTAACTTTTTTTGAGGATCTAGCACAATAGTAACATACAACAACAGATTATTTTTTTCATTGTTCCCCCAATACTTCTCAAATTTGGCCTTCATGCTATTGGCCATTCCAACTAGCATTGCATTTGCACTACTAACATTCAAACGTATACAATTTTGAACCACTGTAATTTGATGAAAAACCATATTCGAAGTGGTGTACAAAGACCTTAAAATTTTCAATGTCACATCATAAAAGACCTTTAAAAACCTAATCAACATCTTAGCATTTGTCCAATCTTCCTTATTTGGTGACAAATCGTGTCTATAAGAAACATCTTCATCTTCTAATCTATCAAAAGCCTTTTCAAACTTTACAACTGCCTCAAACATCAAATATGTAGAGTCAATCTTCTAATTCGTTCATGTTGGACATGAGAAGTGGGGGTGTCCTTGTGCAAAAGAGTTTGTACAATATCGGACCACGAAATGAGTCACTCTTATTTTATAACGCTATTTACTGTTTAAGACTGACTACTTCAAATCGATGACCTAGGTAACTTGACCTTAAGCCTGAGCTAACTATGAACTCCCATTTATCTGGGATTGCCCTTAGATTTGCATAGGTGAGGGTTGGCTCAATAACGCCGACTCAATATGATTGCCATTTCAGGGGTAAGACTGGATAGATAGCTGGGGACATAGGGTACAAGAGAGAATTCACTCCTACCCGCTTTAGGGATAGTAGAGAGGTTATTCCTTTAAGTGCTGATTCTGGGGCTTGAACAAGGGATCTCACCCTCTCATTTGGCAGAGGGATTTTGTGATTGGATCACAAAACAATTGTTTATTAGGGGATCAATGGGGACTTAAGGAACAAGAGGTAATTTCGGGGGTGAAACAGAGATTTGACCCAATCATTATTACGAACAATCTGTGAAGGGTTAACTTATTAATCATAGTTATATCAAGTGGACATAATATACCTACAGTGAGGGGAGTTCAACTATGGGCTTTAGTGGAGTGGCCCATTAGTTAACCAATGGGGGTTAGATCGGTCTAATGAGTTTAACCGATTAATCTCGGATCGTTGGAGCCCATGATCTGTAGGTCTATGAGGTCCCATACTAGCTCGAAAATGGATAGTAGCGTGATAAGTTAATTTGAAACGTTCAAAATAGAATCAAACGGAATTGGAGAAAATATATTTAACTACAATTTAAATATATGAAGATGAATTTGTGTAAAAATTAATTTAATATTAGATATTAAATTAATTATAATTATTTAAATTATTTAAATAAGTATTTATTAATTTAATATTAGAAAATTTTGATTTTAGAAATAAAATATGTTTTTAAAAATAGAAATAGATTTTGGAAATTGAAAAATTATACAAACTTGAACAAATGAGTTTTTCAAGTCATCTCCAAAGTAGCTTACAAGGAACCCACCTTCTCCTTTGGTTTACTCTAAGCATGAGCTGCATCCCATGCAACACATCTCTTTGCATGTTAGTCTACAATATATTGAAGAGATTGGAGTGAAGAATGAGTGAAGAACTGACTGAATTTTTGCTAAAAAATTCGAATGAAGAAGGTGTTCTTCAATGGGTTCTATTCAGTGAGCTTTCTCCATATTCCCTTTGATTCCAGCTTATTTTGAGTCCCACAACTCAATATAGAGCACCAAGAGGATAGTAGAGAAGATCTTGTGGTGGTTTACACAAGGATTCGGAGGATTTTGCAGCTAAAAATGGAGATTTCGTTGGTTCGGCCAAGGGTTCATGAAACCCATATTCTGTTTTTGCATGTTTCTTTTCAACCAAAATTAATGAATTAAAATGCTTATGGATCCTGATTTCTTCTGCTGCGTGATGGTGTTGATCCAACACCCTCGTTATCAGGTTGTGTAGCAGGCAACATGCCTGTTGGGTTTTATGCCTGTTGGGTTTTATGTCCTAAAACTCGTGGTATGTAAACAATGGAACTTATTCTGATAATTCAATAAAGGTGTTATTGAATAGATCTATTGCTTGAATAGAAATCCAATAAACCTAAAAGTCTCTTAACTATTGGATGAGTACTTGAACTTTATGTGGAGACATAAAGGTGGATCAAGTTCGAGTAAACAGTCAAAATGATCTATAGTACATGGATAAGGTTGTGTACCTTATTCTGATAACACTATTGGATACGGCCTGCTCTGTAGTTGTTACAAGGAGTTGTAAAGTACTACAAACGAAGTGATTCTAATTCATTCATGTTGGACATGAGGAGCGGGGGTGTCCTTGTGCAAAAGGGTTTGTACAAGATCGAACCACGAAATGAGTCACTCTTACTTTATAACACTGTTTACTATTTAAGACTTACTATTTCAAAGTGATGACCTAGGTAACTTGACCTTAATCCTGAGTTAACTATGAACTCCTGTTTATTCGGGATTGCCCTTAGATTTGCATAGGTGAAGGTTGGTTCAACAGCGCTGGCCCAATATGACTGCCATTTTAGGGGTACGACTGGATAGATAACTAGGGACATAGAGTGCAAGAGGGAATTCACTCCTACCGACTTTAGGGATAGTAGAGAGGTTGTTCCCTTAAGTGTTGATTCTGAGGCTCGAACAAGGGATCCCGCCCTTTCATTTGGAATGAGAGAGACTCGGTTTTGTGATTGGATCACAAAACAATTGTTTATCAGGGGATCAGTGGGGACTTAAGCAACAAGAGGTAATTTTGTGGTGACCCAACCGTTATTACGAACAACTTGTGAAAGGTTAACTTACTAATCATGGTTATATCGAGTGGACATAATATATCTACAGTGAGGGGAGTTCAACTATGGGCTTTAGTGGAGTGACCCATTAGTTAACGAATGGGGGTTAGGTTTAGCCGATTAATCTCGGATCGTTGGAGCCCATGATCTGTAGGTCCATGAGGTCCCCCTACTAGCTTAGAAATGGATAGCTCTAGAGTAGCGTGATAAATTAATTTGAAACATTCAAATTAGAATCAAAAGGAATTGGAGAAAATATATTTAAATATGATTTAATATATGAAAATGAATTTATGTAAAAATTAATTTAATATTAGATATTAAATTAATTAGAATTATTTAAATTGTTTAAATAACTATTTATTAATTTTATTAGAAAATCAATTTTTGAAATTAATATGTAAAATTAATAAATTTTGATTTTATAAATAAAATATTATTTAAAAATCAATTTTGGATTTTTGGAAAATGGAAAAATCACACAAAACTTGAAAATGGGGTTTCAAGTTCATCTTCAAAGTAGCTTACAAGGAACCCACTTTATCCTTTGCTTTACTCCAAGCATGAGCTGCATCCCATGTAGCACATCTCTTTGCATGATAGTCTGCAATATATTGAAGAGATTGGAGTGAAAAAAGAGAAGAAAACCAACTGAATTTTTGCTGAAAAATTCGGATGAAAAAGGTGTTCTTCAATGGGTTCTGTTTAGTGAGTTTTCTCCATATTCCTTTTGATTCCAGCTTATTTTGAGTCCCACAACTCAATCTAGAGCATCAAGATGATAGTAGGGAAGATATTGTGGTGGTCTACACAAGGATTCAAAGGATTTTGCAGCTAAAAATGGAGATTTTGTTGGTTCGGCCAAGGTATGTTCATGAAACCCATTAAACTCTGTTTTTAGCATGTTTCTTTTCAACCAAAATTAATGAACTAGAGTGCTTATGGATCCTAATTTCTTCCGCTGCATGATGATGTCCATCCAACAATGCCATTATTGTTCTACATTGGATCTTAATTGGGTAGTAGGACTTCCCACATAGTATCGCCCAACGACCTTTGAGTACACCAAATGCTCTTTCTATGCAGTTTCTAGCATATGAATGTTTCATGTTGAAAAACTCCCATGGATTAGTTGGTGCATTTCTATCACCACGCCATTCTAAAAGATGGTATCACTCTCCCCTATATGGTGCCAAGAATCCCTCGGCATTGGGATATCCAACATCACATAGGTAATAATAACCTAGGTATAGTATACACATAATTAGTTGACAAACTATTTGCTCTTGAATCCAGATAGTGCAATCATAGAAGTCTATGCCCTTGGGAACCTTCAATCCGTGTGGTCAAGAAATTGCATCCCTGAGCACTCTAGAATCGACTGCAGACCCTTCCCACCCTGGCAACACAAATATGAACTCACCAGTTGGAGAACAGATGGCAAACACATTCGTGGCTATCTCACATTTTTGGGTACAATAACGGGGATAATCGCCTGCACTTACATTGACCTTGATGTATGTCCATCCAGTGCACACAGATAATTCTATATGGGATCATACATTGACAAAGGGATAACCATTTCCTAGTTTCATAAAAATCTATAACCTAAAATTTAAATAGGATTGGAATTCAAATTTTTGTAATCCTTAAACCACTTCCACCTACTATCAGTGCAGTCGCTTGTGATAGGCTCTGGTTTTTCCAGAAATAACTCATGAAGTTGTAGTACTGTGGTTAGAATGGACCTAAAATCCCTCAAAACAATTTCAACTGTTGTCCAACTACTCAGTTCTTAACGTGGTGTGCCAAAATGTGGAGGAAAATTGCTACTATCTCTTGGACGTCAATGCATTGAGTAGGTGCCAATCGACCGGTCATCCTAAGCATGTTATAGAGGATGGCGAAAGTCTGTTATCCATTCGCGTGCTCTCGCGACAGCAGACGTCATTCTCATAAATAAGTCAAAAGAAGTTTAGCTGTTTAATTCGATGTCTAATGTGGAATGGTTGGTTCTCTATTCTATGATAGTCATTTAGTAATAAGGCCAATGTTAGGAATAGTTGTTGTTGGGACGTGGTAATGATTGAAAGGATAGTAAACACTTTTTCATTTTCCATATTTTGGGATAGCAACCTAAAACCCTAAGATGCAAAAGGGAAAATAGTTTTATCAGGTATTGGGCCTCAATTGGAATCCAATACTTATAATAGAATTAGTGATAGAAAAAATTGTTGTTGTTTTGCAATTCTTTTTTATTTGAGGGTTAACTAGTAGATTGATTTTTAAAAAAATCTCATTTATCCCATTTGTACTAAAACATTCATTTATCCCAAAGGTTTGTGAAAGTTGTTGCATTAGCCAAAGTTTGTCAAAGGTCCGTGAAAAGTGTCAAAACTTTATTGGGAAGGAAAATTAAACTTTACTATGTTTAATTCAATAATTTGTATATATAAACTAAAATAAATAGTTACTTAATTAAATGTAGGAGATCAATTAAACTTAACATTAATAATTGATTTTTATGTTAATTAATTATTTAATTGATAAAATAAATAAATAGATTTTTAATTAAACACGATTATATTAATTACTAAAAATGATTAAATTAATAAATAAATAAATTAGAATATTGATAATTAACCATAATAATTTATATTAAAATAATTAAAAATAATAATTTAGGTTAAACAGTTAAGATATCATATATTATTAATGACAAAGATATTAGTTGAAATTTATTAAGTCTAAGTAATATATTTATATTTATTAATTAGTTAAGATATATTTTTATTGTTCATCTTCCAAAAATAAAAATCTCACACTTTTGCAAGGTAACTTCAATATTAAGAAGCATGTAAACAATAAAAAGAAGTTAGAGAAAAGGGAAAATACACAGAAACCGGGCATTACAAAAAACATATGTACAATATATCTATTGTAGAGGAGGAAACACCAACAAAATACAAGTGAACTGGAATATAGAGAAATACAAAAAAAAGTAACACACCAACCTTAAATTAATTGAATATTCCGTATTAGTTTGGATGACATAGCAAAACAATAAAAAGAAGTTAGAAAAAATCTAGAAATAATTAAAATGTAGGAAGAGAACTTGTTCGAATAGAGAAGTACCTATGTTACTTCTATGAAGTACGATATGGATGGAGAGTCCACGGGTTGCCGGATCAAAATACAATGAGACACTCTACCACCCACCAAACAACCAAAAGTTAGAAACTTCATAATATAAAAATAACATAACCAAAAGTTAGAAAGGAGAGAAGGAGAAACCAAAGTTAAATCACTCACCAAATTGACAAAATAATTATTGGACAATGGGGACTCTCAATAAATGGATAATAGACTTATATAGGAAAAGTGAAGGGAGAGGGGTGGTTGTTCAACATTAATAACAACCCCAAAAAATCCCTTCGCCCGACCTGGTGAGATCCGATGAGATCAGATCTCTTGAACGAAGTAAAGTGATAGGAAGAGAAGACAGCTGGCGGGAGATCTCTATTCATTACACCCCCTTGTATAGGTTGGGGAAAACGGAAGTGCGCTCCTGCGCATCAGCTGAAGGAAGGATCTTTGGCATAAAGATACCTTCTTATTAGAGAAAGGGGCAAGCCAAAACTAACTCCTAAAAAGTTGTTGGATCGAAGTATCTCGAACATTCCCCATCCGCCCGCCAGCTGCAGAGGGGGTTCGATTCCCGTTATACGCGATGTGGCAAAAAAGACGGATTCAACAAGATATGCCTTGCTTGTAGAATATATAAAACGGAGTGTGACCATCCTCAGAATATTAAATTTACATTATGGGTAAATGAACTCAAATCCAATTAATAAATTGGTTGAGTCATTAATGAAGTGGTTGTATAGGAAGTGGAAATATGCAAGTGGAATAAAATCATCAAACAATCAGAACAGTCATTAATAAAGTTGGTGGACAGTTTAATAAATGAAATAATTAATAATGCAAAATATTGAAAACGTGCAAAAAAAAATAATAATTAATAGGACTAACATAATTAAAATTTCACTGGGGCATTAGAATTAGAACAGCACATAACAATAGGTTGAGGTCAAGATCGAAAATCAAAACAAGGCATGAAAATGAAAATTTCATGAGAAAGACACACAAGACCCATATTGAAAATCAAAATAAGACATGGATAAAGAATCAATAGGTTGCATGTTTAGAAAAATTAAACATGACATGGAAAATCAAAACAATGCATGAAATTGAAAATTTCAAAAGAAAGATACAGAACAAGACACAGATTGAAAATCAAAACAAGACACAAAACAGAGAATCGATTGTTTAAAAAAATTAATCATGGCATGAAAAATCAAAACAATGCATGAAATTGAAAATTTCAAGAGAAAAACACAGAACAAGACACAGATTGAAAATCAAAACAAGACACAGAACAAAGAATTAATAGATTGCATGTTTAGAAAAATTAAACAAGGCATGAAATAAAAATTTCAATAGAAAGACACAGAACAAGATACATATTGAAAATCAAAACAAGACACAGAACAGAGAATCATAGGTTGCATGTTTAGAAAAATTAATCTTAACGTGGAAAATCAAAACAAGGCATGAATTTGAAAATTTCAAGAGAAAGACTTATCATTGGCCAATCTAGGGTTTAGAAAACGAACTTGAAGTGGACAATGTTCTCCCCCATCAAGCTGCAATTTCTTCAACCAGTCCCTGTCATGCATTCAACGATCGACGATCGAAGCAACACCGAGAACAAAAACAAATTGTACAACGGGTTATGGACAAACAGAGGACCACCAAAGCGGTAAGGACATGGATGAGGACAAGATTGAAGCGGCAAGGGGAAAAGGGAAAACACCAGATCTGTGAGAAAACAACAGATTTGTGAAGAAAACAATAGATTTGAAGAACAGAGATGAAAATCCAGACTGAGATTTGTTGAGAGAAGAGATCTTAGGACCTGAGAGGAAGGAGCTAGGGTTTTAAAGGGATGGTTGAAAGAGATGTGAAAGAGAGGATTGTACGATACACGTAAAGTTGAAGGAAAATGAAAAGGTGACATACGATACGCGTGAACAAAAAAGGAAAATGAAACGATGACATACGATACGCGTGAGGAAAATGAAACGGTGAGATACGAAACACGTGAAGGAAAATGGGCCCAAAACAATTAAAGTCGATGAGATAGGATAATGAGCCTCAAAACATTGATATGGTATATCAATCCATGTCATATCATATGTTGGGCACAAACAACCCCTAAAGCTTTTATACACTTGCGATCTTGAAGAAAATGGTAACATCATTGTATAACAAATTTGTTCGAAAAATAAGCTGATAGACTTATTTACAAAATCATTAACAACTACGACTTTTGAAAAATGGGTGCAAAATATTGGAATTCGGTGACTTATTTTCATGAAGGAGAACAAATACATTATTCTTTTTAGGAGTATAAATATATAAAATATGTACTATTTTTCCTTCACTAGGTTTTTTCCCATTGAGTTTTTCATAATGAAGTTTTAATAAGACATATTTCATATATATAACGAGTATCTAAGGGGGAGTATTATAAATATTATAATATGTGTTAGATAGATGCCCAAGCTTAGTATCAAAAGCCAAGTGTCATCCTTTCATTATCAGGTACATTGGCCAAATGTCATACAACAACTTATGTGTCCAAATGTGTCACATCCTACTTGCCAAATTTCTTATAAATAAGTGACCATTTTTATATTTTTAAAACACACATACATGGGGTAAAATCCATGAATTTTGAAGAACATGGAGAATTTTGAGAAATTTTCATATTTCATATTTTGTTATTTATTTATTTTATAAATTATTTCATATTATATTTTATTGGTATATGTGTTTCCGTTGTGCTCCTTAATTTTACAATAAAATTTATTTTTTAATATCATTTTAATTGCGAGGTTCGTTCAATTTTAGTTCATACACCATTAAATATCTAATTTTAGTTATTTTTAATAAATATTAAATTTAATTAATAATTTTTATGCAATAAAATATAATATGTGAATATATTTTAAAAAATTGTAATAAAATTGCTAATAAACAACAAAAGTTTCTAAAAAGATCAACAAGAAACTAGCAGTAGGGATTAAATTTAAGATTTCTCGAAAGTTTGTGGACTAAAATTGAACAAATTTTAAAGTACAAGGATCAAAATGATATTTGAAATTTTTCTTAAAAAAGAAAGAATGATTTGTTACTAGATGATTCAATACTTTGTCCTTGCAATAAAGGGAAATATAACTAATTTGGGCAAAACTCGGTAGATAAGACACGAATTATTGTCTTATAATAAGGCGATGGTTAGTGTTGGCAATGGGGAGTGGGGGGTGGCATTCCCCATCTCCGTCTCCACATGGAAAATTAATCCCCATCCTCGCGCTATCCCTACAAATTGAAGTCGAGGACAGGGACGAAGATTCCCCATCAGGGAATCAGGTCCTCACAGGGACCCATCCCCGAAATATTGGAAAACACCATTTGAATTAAAAAAAAAATACTTACTCTTATTAATCTCACTTATTGGTCAAATATAAAAACAATTTTTTATTAAAAGAAAGTTAATAAGTCAATTAAAAAAATATATATAAAGTAAAAAGTTATAAAAATTGTATTTGATGGTAAAAAAGAAAGGAAAAAAAGAAAAATGAATGCAGAATTAAAAAAAAACAACAAAAATTTCTCAATTTTATAAAAACTTTATATAAATAAAATATATTAAAAACTAAGCGGGAGATTGAGGTCGAGGATGAGGACTCTCCCCATTCCCGCCCCATTCTCGAGTTTGACCTCTATCTCTAGTCAAATTGGGAATTTTTCGTTCCGATTGAGGTGGGGATCCGTGGAGACCCATCTCGTACGTTTTTTTTTGTTAACTCTAATAATAGTTCGACCTTCTACTCACAAATTCACAATGATTGAACTAAAAATGATAGGGAAGAATTATATTTGTGCCCACCATTGTTGAACTAAAAATGAGGGGAGAATTATATTTATCCACTCATGGCATTTCTTCACAAAACTTCTTGCCCACCACACTACACTCTTGTATTTAATGATGACTTAACATGATAGCATAAATAGAAAGTCATGTATTTAAATTATGTATGGTTATTTTTCTCTTTGATTGATATTACAACTATTAACTTAAATTTTTAGTTGATTAATGATTGAACCACAACATTTTTTTTTTCATGACATTTGATTTAGCTACAATATATTCATTAGTTAGGTTATTCATCACCTAGGCAGAATGTGTAGTCGAAAACATGAAAATAAATCTAAAATTATTATAGTTTATTTTATGATCCTTAATAAAAATACACTAGAATAAACTTTAATAATTTTGTAGTCATATAGTCTTCAATATATATATTTTCGTAGTCATATTTCTGCCGAAAGAAAACTATGCCTAAATTGTTGGACTTTCTGGACCTATAATGTTCAAGTTTTTTTTTTTTTTTTAAAAAAAATGTCTAACCTTCTTAAAAAATTACAATAAAATTAGGATTAAAATACTATTTAGTCTCCAACAATAAATTAATTATATGTTTTTTAAATTAGGATAGAGAAAAGGAATTTTAAATGAGACACACTTTCGTAGGAAAAATATATTAAATCATAATTTTTTCAAATATCAACAACTTTCCATATTATTCAATTTCTCTCAAAACTCTCACATATAGGAATATATACACACACTATGATATACCTATTTGATATATACGGTGATATATGCACTTTTTTCTATTTTTTATAGCTTTTATAGGAAATTTGATATATAGTGTGATATATATATTCGTTTATTTGATATAAATGAGAGATATTATTATTATTATTTAGATTTCATGTATTATGATATATATACATTTTGATTTGTTGAGATTTTTGACTACCTAAATGGTATATATGATATATATATTGTGATGTAAATAAAATTTATGATACGTATGTATGTCGAACATTAAGCCAATATGTGGTTTATATACTATGATAAATTTTATACATTGGTTTATATGTGTCAAAGTATATTTCATATATTGGTTAAAATATTTTCAAATAATTATAAGATATATTTAAAATAACCATGAATCTGCCAAATAAACTCATAAGTTGATACATAAAACCAACGTAAATAGAAAATAAAATTTTACTAAATATATTTTATCTTTTCAAATAAAGAAAAGAAATAAAATCTCAATAAATAAATATATTTTCTAAATATGGAATTTTTTTCTAATGTCACATTCTCTTTTCAGTCGTCCACCCCATCCATTAAATTTTCGTAAAAATTTGGACATTTATGAAAATAAGTTCCTTGAATTTATAATCATCCTTAGATTGTTTCAGTAGGCCCAGCCCAATTAAATGACATTTTCGAAATAATCTAAAGCTCTAATAAAGAAAAAAGAAAAACAAAAGCAAAACCCTACTTTCGCCTTCTCTCCCCAGGGGTCAAGCCATTGTGATTTCAGACCCCTCACCTTTATTGCCGGCTCGTCACTCGCCGCCTCCGCCGCTCGCTGCAACTGGTTACTGGAACTCGACCCGAAAAGTCATCTCTAGGTAATATAGTAAACCATCTTCGTCGTTTCTCTTCCATCGATGTCGACTGAACTTGGTTGCGATAATTTTGAACGTAATCGGAAATCTGATTCGGACTTTTAGCTTCCGTCCGGTTCGATGAGTACCCACACATTCGAGCGGTCGGTTCGGTCCAGAATTTTTCTGTGCGAACCGAACCGAACCGAACCGAACCAATTTACAGTGTAGCTCCCGAAGGGTTGATGCTTCCAAAACCAAAAACTCTGGACAAAACCATCTTGTTTTCATTGGTTTGCTCTAAGGTCGATTATTGATCCATATCTCCGCCCACCTCAGCTGTCTTCGGCCAACTTTTCGACGAGAAATCTATCAAATCTCTTTCTGGGGCTTCATCAATTTTATTAGCAGGAATCTTGAATAGGGGTATATGATAAGTGGGCTAGTTTGAGCCTATCAAATCGATTAAATTGAGCTTACTACTTGTTATTTATGAGGAGGCCCCATGAGGTTCTGACTCAATTTTTTTTGGGTTTCTGAATGACCCAGCTTAGTTATTGTTTTGAGACATTATGTTCGTTTAAGTCTATTGTGGGTATGAATTCCCTCATGCTTTTCCATTGCTGTTTTAGTTTATTGACTGGTTCTAGATGAAGCGCCGATTTCTCCCATAACTTTGTTAATTGCCTCCGATTATCTTTTCCTCGCTTCTTCTACGGCCTATTATCTTTGGGAACTCTGTTTATCAAATCCCCTTTTTGCTATTACAATTCGACCACCCTTTTTGGGTTCAACTTTCCTGTCTTTTAGAGTGTTAGCATTTTGTTAGTCTCTTATTTTTTGTAATTGAAGTTCTCATAGCTATTCTAACTTTTATCCCTTTATTATTATTATTATTATTTTATTTTTATTTTTTTCCCCTTTTAATGAACGTTGTTAGTTAGAAAGCTCTTGGGGTAGCAGCAAGGGCCACTCATGGCTTATTCTCGTGGACATGACTTCCTGTTTTGCAATTTGTGTGGAACCATGTTGTCGTTCAGCTCAACGAAATATGTTCAGTGTCCTTTGTGCAAATCTCAGCGAAGTGCAAAAGGTGGGCATGCACATTGGATTTAATCTTATTGCATTGTAGTTATTTACTTTTAGTTTTTCATTTTGGATAATTTAGACATTCCAACATACATTACTCATATGAATGAGTGCTTAATCGGGTTTGCCTTGCAATAATTAAACTCTTTTTATCTTATTACATTTTAGTGTAGTTCATTTTTCCTTCATGTTTATCTGAGTCAAATGTGAAAAGCATTGTCTATTTTTCCATTTCCTATCTCGAGTTTCTATTTTTCTTTTTAATCTTTTTACTAGAACAAACTGTATCTGGGTTGTGCTGGTTTATTTTTCTTAATCTATCAGCTTAATTTAAAAAAATTCCTCTTATAGATGGGAGAGTAAGAGTTCTATTAGGGAATTTGCACGTTGCACCATCTTCTGCTTTGAGCTTTTGACTTTGAAAGCATGGTTTCTTACCCAAAAACAGTGTTCAGCATGAGTAGTTAGTTCATAGGCTTTATATTTGATGATGGTTACCGCTGCTTGCTTTTGCATTTTGGTTTCGATCAAAGCATAAATAAGTTGACTATTATTATTTTGATGAACAACTAGCTTTCATTAGGATAAATGATTATTATTTAATTTTTTTTTTTTTTTTTTTAAAAAGAAAGGAAAAAAACCAATCTCAATAGGACACAAAGAACCTTCCACTCAGATTAAGTAGTTGAAGCCATCTGCGGATAAGGGGAAAAAAGGGAGAAAGATGATCCCTTGATGTAGCCAAACCTTTCATCTAGCTTTTCTATTCAGGAAAGAACCAAGAAGTCCACAGACGAGAGTCATCCTTTAACTCATACTATCCTCCTCTACCCAACTCATTAGCTGTAAGGATTGAGTCTATAATTTGGAAATGTCCAGCAAAAGCCAGGGGAAATTTTGAGACGATTCTAGAGAGGATAGTTTTGAACCTATTTACAAACATTTATCAAGAATTTCCCGTATCCATTACAAAAAAAAAAAAAATTTTTTTTTGTAAGGACCCATAGTTAGGGAGGCTTACGGGTCTATTGTGTTTCACTTCCTTGCCGTCATCCTCCATAGCCATGAAGGCAATATAAGTCTTGGTTATATTCACACAAAAAATTCTTTTCTTAAAGAAGCCAAGATGTTGACATGGTATCATGCTTGAAAGTATCCCAAGTTTTTGTGAAGAATTCTAAGGAAAACCCAATACAGGAGTAGAACTAGTCCAAGACTAGAAATAGCCCATGGAACTTTATGCTATATAAAAGCCTACAGGAGAAGAGCACCGGCTGTAGAGATAGAAATCCAACACAGACCACGGAAGATTATGTGGTCCTACACTCCTATCAGCTTAGTACAGTAGAATGCTGGGATTCTGACAATTGGAGCCTTAAGTTTAGACGGCAACTGACTGATGTAGGTGAATGCATAAGGCTGAGTCACTTATTAATTTGAAAGCTTGTATTTCAAACTATCAAGATAGACCTTGGAAACTTTGATTTGACTTCTTCTGAAACCTATTTTCTTACTATGAATGAGTTTCTTAATTTCTCCAAAAAAATTGCTATAGGGACAAAGAGATACCTTGAGAGGTTAAAATTCTTTGTTTGGGACGTTGATCTTGGTATGGAATCTCTATTCCCAACAATTTTTCAGATGCCCTCCCTCTCTGTCTCACAGTTTTTTAACTAGTTAGTTAGCTTCCTTTTGCAAATAAGAACTAACTCAACCTGTTTTGCCAGTATAACTACCCGAGGAAAAACTTCTAACTACAGAAATTAGCATACATACTGCTCAATTATGACTTCTACTCAACCCTTAACAAAGTATTGTCCTTCGTAGTATTGCGCCTAAGATGTGTGACATATTGGTGGTAGCTAGCATAAATCTCATCCATAAGAATATGTGCATGATAGGGTTCTCAACCCACCTCCCCCCCGCCCCCCTCTCTAAATAATAAATAAAAGCAAATATTTCCATATTACAATTACATGGTGAAAGGATCATCAATGAAAGGATTGTTTCTATTTCAAAAAAAATAAAAAATAAAAAAATACATGGTCAAAGACTTTAGTGGATGTGGAACCAAATTCTAACTGCTAACAGCTGAGCAAAGACTACAAAGATATCAAACTGATCAAAATTCTCAGGCTGGTTATACGTCTTATTCAAGGGCCCAAGGGCCGGCCTGATTTCCCTCAATGTTGTTCAATTCTACATCTTGAAATTGGTGTTCTGAAAGTGTATACCAAATTATTTTAGAATGTGATGCTTTGCTTTCTTGATTGGAGATATTGAAATGGAGCAAATGCAGTTGAGAAATTATTGTTTTAATATTTTATGCACTCTTTTATTTGATATCTCTAACTGTGGCTTATTTCAGAGATCATTGGTAGAGAAATAAGTTACACAGTTACTGCTGAGGTACGCCATTTGAATCATCAACATTATCCCCATGCTTTCTAGGTCCAAGACATAGTATCCTCCCTGCAACACGTAGCTTTTGAACTTTAGGGTACCTGATAATTTCTGCTACTTTTATGATGCTTGGTAGAAATGTTTTCTGGATGAATTTATCTGTGGATTATGGGAATGGATTAAACTAAGGAATCTGTATAATGTTCTCTTAGATCAAGGTTTAGGCAAATCAATAAACCAACCAGACCCTGAAAATTCTTATTGGGTTGAAAATCTCGAACCATGAAAAGTTTTAGTATAAGCAAAAGTTAATATGATCTAATCTTAACATGCCCCCTTTTATTTGATTGTCGTCAGACATCCAAAAGTTTTAATTTTGAAATCCTCTTGTGACAACTTGCAGGAAATTAGGAAGCAGTTGGGAATTTCATTAATTGATGAAGAGAAAATGCAGCTATCAAAGGTAGTAGGAGAAAAAGAAGTGAATGGTATAAGATTTTGCTTGAGATATTTAAGTATTCCACTAACATGAAGCCGTGTCATGTTTGACAGGAAAGGAGGAGATGTGAAAAATGTGGGAATGATGAAGCTTGGTTTGAGAGCAGACAGGTACACTTTACAAACTTTAAAATAAAACTTTAATTCCTGGGCCCTTTAGTTTAGGCTTTGCTTATTTCTTTTTCCCATTAAAAAGAGATAAGTTTGATTGTGGTTTTGAATAAAAATGCAGATGAGATCAGCTGATGAAGGGCAGACCACATTTTATACCTGTACCAAATGCCATCATCAGACCAGAGAGAATTGATCATCTTCCATATAAAATGTTTCAAGGATGTCACGGTGGTTCATTATATAGAAATATGCAATATCCTTGAATTATGGCTCCAATGCAATCCAAAAGCTTTAACATGCTGAATTATGTTAGACAGTAAAACTTGATCGGAATCTGTAAGTTAAAAAACTTCTCATTAATATATCATGAAGTAGCAAGCAAAATTCATTCTTGAATGGTTTTTAGGCATTCTGTAAATATTGAATGGTTTTTAGGACCTGGTTTGGTAACAACTAAGGTTGACTTCAACGGAAATATCCAGGTCTTTCGAAATTACGATAAAATGTCAATTTGATGGATATTGAATTTTTTTGTATTTTGTGGCTTTTTTTACAATAAAATAGAAATATCGATTTATCATGTCGATGTCGAATTCATGAAAATATGGAAGTATCGATTATCCGACGGAAATTTAATATTATGGTAGCAACTTTATTTTAGTTTTTATTTTAAAAATGCTTATCCATTCAACCTTTTGTTTCGAGATGAACAAATTCTATCGTTTAAAAAACATTGTTATTGTGTGTACATGACATAATACTTTATTTAATATCGGCATTTCAACGAATGGACACATTTGACTTTGTAAACGTTTCTAAGGAAATCTTACAACAAAGTCTATTCGAACTATATAGCTTTTTGGTTGATACACATTTCTATACCCGATTGAATAATTGTAGGGTGTTTGAATCCTCAACTTGAAGTAGGTGACATGGACGTTCTCGCTCTCTTTGAAATTTTAATTATATATAGTTGGTATTTCTAATATATTTATTATTTCAAATCATTCAATTATTTACTATTTGTATTTAGATTATAATGATTACTAACTATTAAGACTAACTTAACGCCGAAAACACCTCCCTTAGTTACTAAAAAAAAGGGGAAGAATATAATCATTTGTAAGATATGTAAGTCTTTCTCTTTATAGGCTAAAATTACAAAAGTACTTATGAACCTTACAAACCCTATCACTAAAAAACATAAAGCAATCTTCTTTGTTAAGTGTAATCATTCAATTTATTTAGCCTTTTTCTTCTAGTTTGGAAGATCAGGAGGCTTGTTACTTTCATCTTACCCTAGTTGAGTGTCCTATACTATTAGTGAAGGTTTGTGCGTATATGTTTGTTTAGACGCAATGAAGTTATTATTTTCTTTTTTCAGAAAAAAACATAAAGCAATCTCCTTATACTTTAAAAAAATACAGGCGGAGATTGTTTTGTGTGCACCTCCATTTCACAAAAAACCCAGGTGGTGATCACAACAAACAAACAATTACACATTCAAAAACAAGCCCTTCAAAAAAAAGGAGCAAAAAGAAAAAAAACCATCAATTATGCTACATTTCTTCATCGGAGTCGCAAAAGTCGCCTGAGATTGTCGGTGGCTCCAGCGTCTACTCCGGCGGCCTCCACATTACAACTAACCACCTTCCGCCTCAGAGAGAATTTTGGAAGCGGAACGCTACTCGGCGGCGGCGAAACGCTGAATGCCGACCCCGAAAATTCCATCTCCGCTGCCGTCCCTAAACTCCGGCTACCTTCGCACGGCGGCGCCGACGACTGTAATCCTAAAACTTTCCATAAATCTTTAGGAACGTGGCTCGGCTCCGGCCCCAGTCGATTCGTGGAATCAACGATCACGAACTCCACCGTCGATTTCACCGCCGGTGGCCCTCCTTTACTTCGTTTAATTGGCTTTGATTTCTTTGGGGTAAGAGATTGATCTCTGGATTTACACTTTGGGCGGCAGAACGCCGTGGCTCCGGTTTCCGGAGGGGGAAATGGACGGCGAGGCAAAGGGAGGAGTGGCGGTTGCTGGTGGTGGCGGTGACTGAAATATGTGACGGCCGGCGGAGGGAAGTTGAAAAGACCGCCGTGAACGGTGGCCGGAGAGAAATTTTGGGGATTAAAACTGCGTGATTCAGAGAATGGAACCAAAACTGCCTCCATTGCTGCACTTTACAAAGATCTGAACCTGAAAAATTCAAAACTCAATCAAAATAAAAAACAAAAGATCATATAGTTAAAAGGGAAAAAGAAAAACAGAATCCCAACTGAAACAAAAAGATAGAAATTTGAGAAGAAATTTCGAATAGCTTTGAACCAAAAAAAAGTGTTTTTTTTTTTACAAAACAGAAATAAACTCAACCCAAAATAAAAAAAATCGAAAAAAGTTAGAAAATTATATCTAAATTTGATTGATACAAAGAATGGATGATGGGATTTATCAGCAACCCATTTACAGAGGAAGTTTTGGGGATTCTTTGTTAGAAAAGAATTTCATGGGTTTTTGTGTTTGAATCGATCTCTTTATAGAGCTTTGTTGTTTGTTGAACGGCAACGGCTACTTTTTTTTAATTGTATTAATTTGTAGATATTTTTAGTTCTTTATTTACGATTTTCTTTAACGTGTTAAAGAAATATATATGGGAAAATGGAGAATTTACCGACAGGATTTGCAGAGAGCCACCGTCCAGGTCGGTTACCGCCCGTTTGATTATGGCCGTTGGTTATAGCCGTTGGACCCAATCTGACCGTTGATCTCATCTTCATCATCCTCGGTTTTCTCGATTTTTTTCATACGTATTTTGTACGACATGGTGGAACCCATGTATTTCCTTTGAATTATTTTTAATATAAATAAATAAATAAATATATAACATTTCCATTCAACTTTTTAATGGAAAACAATTCTTTCGGTGGAATGGGGAGACTACTTTTCATTGTAAAGTTGTGTTTCTCTTTGATGAATGGCTAAATATGGAAAAATATTTAGTTTAGTTGCAATCTCCTTTAATCCCAAATTGTCACACGATAATTTTTTAAGAAAAAAAATAATATTTTTTAATTTTTTATTTGTTATCAAAGGAAATATATGTAGATGGATGTAACCTAGATCATACTCGAATATTTCTCCAAAATATTAACCTAAAATGAGATTTGACCTTTTTTGAAATTTAGGTTATACAAATTTTTGTTACTTAAATATTATTTTATTATTTACTAGTTTTTCATTTCCTTCCTCTCCTTCCTCTCATCATTGTCGCTCATTCTTGATTTTTATTGTCACGCATATTCTTGATTTTAGAAGTAACTAACTGAGGCATAATCATAAAGTGAGATGGAAAAGGGGACAAGAGAGTTCAAAATAATGGTAGGTAAGAGCAAGAACGAAAATATCGTTATTGGTGTAAGTATCGGCAAGTCGGATTTATGGATATATCAACAAATATTTTGAGTAAAACACGGATATAAAAAAAGTTCATAAAAAATATTGTGGATTTTTAATGAAATTTTAGAACAAACTTATTTAAATAATAAACAATGAATTTAAGCACATAAATTAATAATTAGAAGTTAAATATGATTGGTAATGAAATAATAGATAATAATGAAGATAAAAAAATATCAACTAAATATTTCATTAATAAAGTCTAATACAAAATGAAGGTCAAATACAAGATTCAATAATAAAAAAGATGATCTCAGAGATACTAGCCCAAGATTAGCATAATTGATTTGATAATGGTAATATTGCTCCAAGTCATTGTATGTTAAAAAATTAACAGTTTGGAAGTATATCATCCATGAGTCTCAACGTCTACCCAAATGCTACCACTAGGAGGATACCTTGGATCAAACTATATATGTTTTATTCAAATGAGGATGATCTAAAGAGTGTAAATAATATAGAGGTTCTAAGTCTGGGTCTTCATAACTTTTACGAGGAAGTTGTAGTCCCCATATATAGATCAATGTGTTAAACTCATCACTATAATACAAGAACCATAGTCACTTGAAGGACTATTTTACTATGAGAATAGCCATAATTACCATTGTTACAGACATATTGACCATGTCCATATTGATTGTTCAAACTCATACCCTCCATACTTGAAAGAAGTGAGTCAATATCAATACGAGTATCATCATATGTAGATCTACGAATGAAAGGTTTTTCTATTGCTCAAATTTTTGGTTCACCGACTCCATGACGATGGTTGGAGTTTTGTGGCATGCATGAAATTGAGATTCTCCCATGAATGGACTAATTCCTAGTCCACCAACTTTATGACCATGGCTGAAGTCTTTTTTGTGGTTTTTCCAAATTCAATTTCTTTGAAAATGAATGGTTCGGATTGAAAATTGAGAAAAATTGAAAATTGAAAAAGGTAGCACATTGGAAAAATTGATATTGGAAAAAAAGAAAAAAAATGATATATAGAGATAAATAGAAGACATGTAGACGATATATCCACAATATTTCCACGATATATCCACAATATCCATGATTTTGTTGAGCTATGAAAGATATTAATCCAAAAAGATCTATCGAAGATATATAGCTAATATCGATGATATATCGCAAAATTTGGAGAAAAAAGATCTCACCCACTAATATTTCTATGGAATATGTGATCTTACGTATATATCACGGATATATCAAAATTTTTCATCCATAGATAAAAAGGGAAAAGGAGGAAGGGGAAGGAAACGAGAGCAAGAGAGAGGAAACAAGAGCGAGAGGACGAAAATAACTCTATTACATATCTACTTTTCATAATTATCCATGAAATCAATCTTACAACTCTACACCCCAAACACAAACTTACTTATTCCAACATATTAAGATTTATTAAATCTATCCCGTGGCCAAACATTCCCTAAATTTTATTATAATTTTTTCCTTTTGAGGATCCATAATTTATTGAGCTCAAAAAAGTATTTAACAAACGTGACTTTCTTTTTTTGATAAAGATGATGGAAAGCAAAAGACTTTGTCCATATAATAATACAAAAAAAAAAAAAAAAATCCAATTAGTAAATTTGAAAGTGTTGGCACTTTAATGGTTAGGATCGTTGTTAGGATCAATGTTACGATATATTTTCTAATATGTAATATATTAAAGAAAAAAGAGAGAGCATTCAATTCTTTAATTTGCTATCCCAAAAAGTATAACTTGCTTCAATTAGACTAGTTCAACTTACTTTGATTACATCTTAATTATCTTGTATATGAAGAATGCTATAGATATGCCTAATCTCTCATGTTTATTAAATGAATCTCAAAATATATAGATGAAAACTTTTAAAAATAATTTGAAGGACCGTTTATTTTGTGGACATCTTAGATTCTTATGGAGTGGACATTTAGATTACCGTGTTTGTTTTGCGCTATTGTGAAATGTCCGACATTTGAAGATTTTCAGGCACATCTGGAAAGTTTTAGATGCCTTTTCTGAAACATGAGTTTCCAGACTCTCGAGTTGAGGGTATCCCCATTTTACTTTTTTTGTGCTTATATATATATATATATATATGCAATATATAATTAAAATAAATATTGTCAACCATGTATATCATATAATTTTAGTTATATCATAATTCTTATTATTTTTTAGCAATATATTCAAATTTAAGTTTAAATTAATATTTATTTTATAAAAAATCTTGAATCATGATATATTATTTTGTTGAGAAAAATAACGTATAAAAATAATATAAAATTTATTGATTTTTTTAAAAAATTTAAATTGATAAAAAAAAATTGTTATATAAGTTTAAATTATATCAAATTAATTATAAACTAATAAATAGTCGTAAGGACATTCTTGAAACTTTATGTAAATTTAAGATATTCTCGAGTAGAAATCATACGAAATAAATACAGTTATCAAAATATTCCCAGCTATCTACAAAAATATTCCTACAAAAGAAACATGATAATCTAAAGATGTCATACATCTATAATTCCTAATATAGTAATATATATAATTCCAAGCATTTAAGATTCTGGTTATCTACATTTTCGAAAAACAAACGACCCTTGATAGCAGTTTTGTTTCTAGTTTTTATTTTTCGTTAGAGATATTTTAGAAATATTTGTGGTTTCTTATAATACTCATTTTTCAGAAACGTTTATGAACCTGTATAAAATTTTTGAAAAACAACAAAATCCAAGTTATTATTTTTTTCAAGTTTCCGTTTGATAACTATTTAGTTTTTGGTTTTTGTTTTTGAAAATTAAATATATTAAATATATTTTTGAAAATTACAATGATTTACACTTTTCTTAAATAGATGGTTGAATTTTTAGCCACATTTAAAAAACAAAACAACTTTTTGAAAGCTTATCAAAATTTGGTTTGATTTTTTAAATTATTTGCGAAAAGTAGATAACTAATTAAGAAATTTAGAGGTGGAAGTAGCATCTATAGACTTAATTTTCAAAAATAAAATGGCTACGAGTCCAAACTTTTTGTTTCCAAAATTTTGGAAACACAAATAAAGACATTATTTTGACATTTTATCTGATATTCTATTTTCCTCTGTTTCCAAAAAATTGTTGAAAAAAAAAAACTATTTTCTTATAAAATTCTTAAACTCAAAATAGTTTTGGAACACATATTTATTAATAAACAGTTAAATCATTTTTTTAAAAAAAAAGTAAACAAAGAATAAATAGCAAACATAAGTTAAATTGAAAAACAATAAAGGGCTTTTTTTTTTTAAAAAAAAAAAAAAAATTGATTGGAGATAAGACAAAATGATACATTGAACTTTATGTTAAAATTGGACATCTTACATAGTTCCACGTGAAGTAATAATAATAGTAAGATTTTTATGTTAATAAATGAGATCACTACTTTTAATAAACACAAAATACTAACATTAGACTTTATAAAAAGGATCCGTTCCACCGTCCTAATGAAAATTCCTGTCATCTATGATTCTTTATGTACATAATTTTATTCATAATTTTTAAATTCACTTTGTTTTCGTCTATGTATTTGTTATACTAACATATTTATCTTCTTTTTATTCTCAATTATATGAATAAAATTAACCTTATGAAACATGTATATATCAAGGTACATTACTTTATTTTGAATACTGTATATCAAGGTTTTGGGACATCTTCCCACCAAATATGTGAACACACTTCACTCATCGCCCATTTAACCAAACGTCCGAAATTAAAAGATTAATTAGATCTCATTTGATAACTATTTTGTTTTTGAAAATTAAGTCTATGGATCCAAATTTCTTCATTTGTTATCAACTTTTCACCAATGGTTTATAAAACTAAGCCAATTTTGAGAATTAAAAAAGTAGCTTTCAAAAAGTTATTTTTGTTTTTAAAATTTAGCAAGAATTCAACCATTATACTTAATAAACATGCAAATCATTATAAAAAATGTGATGAAATAGACTTAATTTTTAGAAAAATATAAAAAGTCAAATAGTTACTAAATGAATCTTAATTTTTAAATTGGACAATAATCGTGGAATGGTGGTTTTTTTTTTCAATGTGGTTATAAAAGAGGCTATATTATTTTATTAATGCATTCTTATCCAATTATATATATATTTTATTTTTCTCAAGAGTGCTTTTCGAGGGTGCCATCCACATTCTTCAATATTACAATTTCCAAATATATAATTATAATAAAGAAAAATAAAAGGCGGCAACGAGGAGATTGTGTAAATTAACGTAAGGGATTAAAATAAAAAGTATAAAGGATTTTTTTTTCCTTTAGAAAAATGGAGTACGAAAAAGTAAAGGAAGCTGATTCATGCAATGACTCATAATTTCCATCCCATTAAATAAAGTATCATTGGTCGGTTTCTACTAAGCTTAAATTTGTCAAACTTTTCTAAGAAGTGTGATGGAAAAGGAGATGGATGTTTCATTCCTCCTTAGGTTTTGGTTTATTTTCTGTTTAAACATATGTTTCAAAATCTTATATATATAGACTTCACATTTTAAGTTTAATTTTAATTTGATTCATAAATTTCAAATTAAAAGCAAGTATTTAATTAAAAATTGGTGTTAAAACTGTAAATTTTGAAGTTTAGAGACTAATTGAAACAAAACTATAATCTCAAGAGTAAAATTGTAACATTTTGAAACATAAGGATTAAATCGAAACCAAACTCAAAACTGAAACGTTAGGGTTCTGTTTGATAACTGTTTGGTTTTTTTGTTTTTGTTTATGAAAAATTATGTTTATAAAGACTATTTTCACCTTTGAATTTCTTCGTTTGTTATTTACATTTTGCTAATGGTTTAGAAAACCAAATCAAAATTTGAAAACTAAAAAAAAAAAAAAGCTTAAAAAAACTTGTTTTTGTTTTTGAATTTGGCTAAGAATTCAACAATTGTAGTAAAAAAAAAGCTACAAACCATTGTAAGAAATGTGGAAGAAATAGATTTAATTCTCAAAAATCAAAAACAAAAAATGAAATGGTTACCAAACGAGCCTTAGTTTTTTGTTTTTTATTTTTGAAAATTAAGCGTATAAACACTACTTTCACCCATAAATTTCTTAATTTGTTATCAATCAATGATTTAAAAAACTATACCAAATTTTGGTAACTAAAAAAAAAAATAAAATTAAATACTTGTTTTTATTTTTGGAATTTGTATAAGAATTCAACCATTGTACTTAAGAAAGATACAAATCATTGTAGAAAATTGAGAGGAAATAGACTTAACTTTCAAAAATAAAAAACGAAAAATGAAATGATTACCAAACGTGGCTAAATGTGTAACATTTTGAAATGTAGGGACCAAATGGAAATTAGGCTCAAAACTTTACGACCAAATTTCTTCATATGTATGTGTTGGGTTTTATGTCCTAAAACTCGTAGTATGTAAACAATGGAACTTATTCTGAAAATTCAATAAGGTGTTATTGAATAGATGTTTTGCTTATTAGAAATCCAATAAACCTAAAAGTCTTTTGAATATTACATGAGTACTTAAACTTTATGTGGAGACATAAAAGTGGATCATGTTCGAGTAAATAGTCAAAATGATCTATAGTATATGAATAAGATTGGGTACCTTATTCTGGTAACACTATTGGATGCGACTTACTCTGTAATTGTTACAAAGAGTTGTAAAGTGCTATAAACGAAGTGATCCTAATTCGTTCATGTTGGGACATGAGGAGTGGGGGTGTCTTTGTGCAAAAGGGTTTGTACAAGATCGGACCACGAAATCATTCACTCTTACTTTATAACGTTGTTTACTGTTTAAGACTGACTATTTGAAAGCGATGACTTAGGTAACTTGACCTTAATCCCGAGCTAACTATAAACTCCTGTTTATTTGGAATTATCCTAAGATTTCATAGGTGAGGGTTGGCTCAACAGCGCCGACTCAATAACCTCTCATTTTAGGGGCAAGACCGAATAGATAGCTAGGGACATAGGGTGCAAGATGGAATTCACTCCTACCTACTGTTAGAGATAGTAGAGAGGTTGTTCCCTTAAATGCTGATTCTGGGTCTTAAACAAGGGGCTTCGCCCTCTCATTCACTTGAGAGGGACTTGATTTGTTGATTGGATCACAAAACAATTGTTCATTAGAGGATTAGTGGGATTTAAGAAACAAGAGGTAATTTCGAGGGTAAAACAAAGATTTGACCCAACCGTTATTACGAACAACCTGTAAAGGGTTAACTTACTAATCATGGTTATATCGAGTTAACATAATATATCTACAATGAGGGGAGTTCAACTATGGGATTTAATGGAGTGACCCATTAGTTAACGAATGAGGGTTAGTTCGATTTAATGAGTTTAGCCAATTAATCTCGGATCGTTGGATCTCATGATCTGTAGGTTCACGAGGCCTCTCTATTAGCTCAGAAATGGATTAACTCTAGGGTAGCATGATAAGTTAATTTGAAACGTTCAAATTAGAATTAAACAGAATTGGAGAATTAATATTTAAATATGATTTAAATATATGAAGGTGGATTTGTGTAAAATTAATTTAATATTTGATATTAAATTAATTAGAATTATTTAAATTAGTTAAATAATTATTTATTAATTTTATTAGATAAATTAATTTTATAAAATTATAACATTTTCAATTTTAGAAAATAAATTGATTTATGAAATCAATTTTTGAAAAGTTGAAAAAGAAAAACACAAAATGGAATTTGAGTTTTTCCATCTTTATCTTCAAGTAGCTCACACTAAACCCACCATCTTTAGCTTCAATTACTTCAAGCATGAGCTGCACCTCATGCAACACCTCATGCAACCATTCTCATTGCATTATGGTCTGCAATATATTGAAGAGATTGGAGTGAATTTGAGGCAATGTAATCACAAGAATTTTTCTTGAAAAATTCGGTTGAAGAATGAGTTCTTTATTGGGTTGCTCCTGTGAGTATTTCTCCAAGTTCACTTGATTCCAACTTATTTTGAATCCCACAACTCAATTTAGAGCACCAAGAGAATAGTAGAGAAGATCTTGTGGTGGTCTGCACAAAGATTTGGAGAGATTTGCAGCTGGAAATCGAGATTTCAAGAGTTCTACAAATATATGTCTTAAAATCCATTTGTTTATGCAAGAGCATGCTTTATATTTTGCCAAAATTAATGAATTAGAGTGCTTATTGATTCTTATTGCTTCCGCTATAGATACTATCCAACAATATGTATGTAGGGGTGAATAGGGTTTATTTAAACTAACTAAAATTTTTTCTCTAAGTGGGCCCAATTAAATAAATTAATACATATTTGTTAATTAGTAATATAAACAAGAATTTTATGCAAATACATTCACTTCAAAAAGATCAATATATTGGCATAAACAAGTTGAAGAATAAATTGTAGCAATTAATTATATGCAATGAAATCTATTAACAAATTAATTGTAGAATTAAATAGAAAGAGGATAGAGAAATTGCTAAGGATAATTTTATAATGGTTTGACACAACCGGTCCATGTCCACTTCCCAAGCTCCTCTTGGATACTTCAGTAAAAGCCTTTGACTCTTTTCACGACTTATAGTCGAACCATTACTATGTTATTTTTTCGAGAGCTAGAATGAACCCGATCCTTTCCACGGTTGAGGATCAAACTATTAAAATAACAATTTTTTTGAGATCAAGAGCAATCCTTATAAAAGTTTAGAAAAAATTAAAGAACACTCTTAATAAAGTGAATTTACAAATGTTAAACTCACAACAAATTAGTCCTCATAATACATAAATTCGTCTCAGAAAAAAGATGACAAGAATAAAATTGAAGCTTGAAGAAAGTAACAATGGAGGCTTTATATTTTTGGAGAGAATTGAAAATTAATGAAAAATTGGTACCTACATTTTGGAGAAGATGATGAGTTTAAAAAGAAATGCCGTGGGTGAAAACCAAATTCAATTTGGGCCATTGGATGTTACTAAAAGAAAATTGAATGACGGACTAAACTAGCCGTTAGACATAAACATAATATAATATAATAACATATATATTTTTTAAAACAAATTTCTTTTAAAACTCAACAATAAGTAAAAGTCTACCTTGTGTTCGAAATTAGCCGTTAGACACAAACATAAAATAATATTAAATTCATTTTCATTTTAAAATCAATCTAAAAATTAAAAGTCCTCCATGTATCATCCCTCCTATGTGCCAAGTGACACCTTTCAATTGGTTCACTTTGATGAACAAAATACGTCACATCATCAACTAAGAAATTTTTCGTTAAGCTTGCTCCAGTCATAATTTCGTCGTTTGAACTCCGTTTGAGTGATTCAAATTGCGTTAGAATCGTTGATATAAGCTCTATGCAATGGACACATCAAAACACTCAAATTGATAATAAATAAAAAAATTTGTTATCATCAAAATATTAATTAATTAAAATTAATTAATTTGAGATCAAGGGCCAAAAAAGTCAACAATCTCCTCTTTTCTATGATGATAAACAAGTCAAGAAAAATGAAATCCAAGGTGGTGTGTGATATGAAATATGTAATTGAATCAGTACAATTAACACACATATAATTTCAATTAACTGGAAAACAATGCATATTTCAATAGCGACACAAATATTCAATAATAACATGCTTTTATTTATCTTATTACCTCTCCCCCTTTTGGAATCAATAAAAAAAAGACAATTAAAAAAAAAAACAAACAATAATATACAAGTTCTAATCATGCATTTATTCTTCAATGAACATGCCTTCTAAGAAAAATAAACATAACAAACAACCTTGTATATTCAAAGGCATTATATAAAAGCACATCAAGCTCATGTTAATTTTACTTAAAAGACCAATTTTGCAAATTTTTCCCCATTTTGGAATCAATTGAGTACTCTTCCTTGATAAGGGACAAAAAGACTTTTTAGCACATAATTCAACTTGAGGTAGAAAAATCAAATAAATTTTCAAAACATAATTTTACTCCAAATATAATAACCCCTAAAAAGATAAACAATGATATGCATAAAAAAGGTACAAAACAATATAGGAATATGAGAATCAATTTCTTCAAACATGAAATTCATATATAAAAGTATATAATTCCCCTTAAAACCAAACACTCACATTCTAACAAGTAATATCAATTAAAACCTAGAAGATAATATCATTTAAGTAATTCAAACTATTGAGATACCAAAATATTAAATATTATAACATAAACATCAATGGTTGAAAATCAAATAATCATGTACCAATTAATAGCAAATCAATATAAGTATGATAAAACATGAGCAAGCATTAGAATAATTTTAAAATAAAAAACTTCAAGGGATTCAAGAATATAAATCAATTTTATAAATACTTCTCTTACAAAAAAGAATTTAACACTCTTCCATACAATATTGCAAATCACGTACATTTTCAGCATAAGACATACATCAACTCAAAATGATTTTCATTCTACAATGTAAACCATAGAATATGCATAACCTCATGCTCAAAAGGCATTTAATAAAACTCTTATCAATTTCAATAAAAAAAAAATAAACAACATATCTTAATCATCAAAATAATGACAATCTTTTGTCAGATTAAATATCTTTCTACTCCATACATTCTAAGAAAATTACAAGGATAGAGCAAGCATCTATTTGACCAAACAACTAAATAATAAGCCATAATGACAAATGCCAAATAAATAGATACACAGTCATCTCTCATGGGCATTTAATCTAATAACCAATATACTTCAAGAACTTAAATTCTAACCTTCAAAAACTATTCAAGAAATATAATTTTCATAAAGATACTAAAAGAATAATTAGATCAATAATTCAAACATATAAGGTTACTAAATGGAGTCATTTCCTTTGTTAGATTCAAGCAAACTTTCTAGTTACTCCAATTGAATATATTTCCAATTTGAAGTCAAGCAACCATTTGCTTCTTGAAATCAAACCTATAAAGAATGCTCAAGCAAAAGATTTTGGTACCCATTTCTTGGGTTCTTCATTGCTAATGAGCAAAGATTTTGGAACCCATTTTAAATTAGTTCCAATTGTTCGACGATTTCTAGAGAAATTTAATTCGTAGAATTTGAACTTTGCATTTATATCAATTTCAGTATAGTATAGTGAGTACAATCTCTAATATTTGACCCTTTGATTTTTCCTCTCGAAAAGTAAACTTTGATTCTTAAGCTTATTGATCTTCTCGGAGAATCGCCCTTTGGACTTGCAGATTAGCTTAGAGCAGCCTTCAAACTTTAATCCTTAAGCTTATTGATCTTCTTGGATGATCAACCTTTGGGCTTGATGATTTTCTTGAAGGATCAACCTTTGGCTTGGAGTAGCCTTTGGCTTGTTGATCAATTTGAATCAGCCTGTGGCTTATTGATTAGCTTGGATCGACCTCTGGCTTATTGAACGACTTGGATCAGCCTCTGGTTTGTTGATTTGCTTGTGAGATTTTTCTTGAGTTTGAGAAGATCGAATCTTTTGCTTGTAGTTATGAAGATACGGTAAATTTGTTGAAGTCTTATGATCTTTGAAGCTTCTAATAGTTTTGATCTTTAGCTCTTCAGAACTTGAGTGTTTTAGTCTTTGGAACTTGAAAAGCTTCCGTCTTTAATACTTGAAAGCTTATGAGCTTTGGTCTTCAAGACTTAAGAGCTTCAGTATTTGGATCTTGGGAGCTTTAGTATGTCTTTTGATCTTCAAGGGAGTTACGTTCTCTAGATCTTTAAAGCTTCAACCTTTGGATCTTCACAGCTTTGAAGTTTCAGCCTTCAAAGCTTCAGAGCTTTGAAATTTCAATTTTCAAAGCTTTAGAGCTTTAGCCTTCAATTCTTCCAATAATCCCCCAAATAAAGATGTAAGACCTCTATTTATGGAAGTTTCTCATAGGCCTTATATGGGCTTGGGCCCAAATATTGAGCTTGTGCCTTATCTTTAGTTGACCCAAAATTTCATCACGGGCTTGACTTAGATTGGGTTTGAGCGACTTTAATTACTCGATCCGATCCAATTATAATTTCCACAATGGATTCGGGCTTTCGTTGTGATGATGTGACAACTTGTGATTAGCCAAAATTTTTCATTCAACAAATGTCCCATTTTTTAGATTTATGCACGTCTATACGGTGGGTGAATTTCGAAAACCATAATTCAAAGTCAAAATATGATTTTGATTTGTTTTATTTGATGCATCATTTTGATTAAAATATGAGAATTTAGCTCAAAATTTCTATTTGAAATTTGTTTGCTGACACATTTTAGGCCAAGTAAACAAAATATGAACTTTAGTTCTTTACTTTCTTATTTGAGAGTAAGCTTTTGTCTGAACTAAAGTAGAGAATTTATGCTCCACTTTGATTGCAAATTAAATTTCGAGGAGTATCCCAAATTCTAAGATTTTTTTTTTAAAGTCTGTGATATACTCAATTCTTCATGCAAATTTGAAGTATAATTTTGACTTCGCCTTTCTTTGAACTTCAACTTTGATTCAGAATAGAATTTTGACTTCATCGTTCTCTTTACTTCAACTTTGTTTTGGTTAAGCTAGGAGCGTGTCCATATTTTGATTTGAGGCAGCACTTAAATTATGCCGAAGTTTTCACATTGAGATAAAATTTGGCTGGTACCCTAAATCTTGGCTTGAACTTGGAATATGAATTTAATTTTTTTCCAACTTTGATTTGATGTAAAATTTGGAGTAGACAAATTTTTTACTTGAGAAGGATTTAATTTTGAATATAATTAGTATTTGTACAAAAATTTCGATTTTGATTTGGTTTATATTGGGAATGCCCTAAAACTTGCAGTTCGTATATATTGAAAACATATTCTATTCATCAATAAAAGTATTATTCAGTTGTTCCATTCAATAAAATGTTATTGATATTGCATTCTGTTATAAAAATCCAATAAACGAATCCTCGACTATAATATGAATAAAATAGAGACATAAATGTGAATCAAGTTTTAGTATAAAGCCAAAATGGTCTATACGTATATGGATGAGATTAGGTACCTTCTGGTAATACTATTGGATGTGACCCACTTTGTATACAGATATAAATGATGTGATCCCAAAATCATTTATGTGGAGACATGCGAGTGGGGGATGTTGGCTTTTTGGCCCTTAATCTCAAATTAATTAATTAATAAATGTTTTAATGATAACAAACTCAATTTTTAATTATTGAAAATCTTAATGTTTTAATATGTCTAGAGCTCAGAACAACGATTCCAACACATCTTGAATCACTCAAATCGGAGCTAAAACGAAGACGATATGACCGAAACAAGTCTATAGAGAAAATACCGTGGTGGATGATGTGGCATAACCAGACCATTTGCATGTAGATATGTGGCAACATATTGGTTGAATGATGGATAATTAAGAGATTAACATATGATGGACTTTTGATTTTTGGATTGATTTAAAATAAAAAAATGAAATTTAAAAGAAATTTAAAAGGAAAATAAATTTAATATTATTTTATGTTTGTGTCTAATGGCTAGTTTTTTACACATGATATGTTTTTTTTTTATTTTTGGATTGACTTTAAAAAGAATGAATTTAAAAATAAAATGAATTAAAAGGAAAATAAGTTTAATATTATTTTATGTTTGTGTCTGACGGTTAATTTTTGACACATGATATGTTTTTTTATTTTTTGAATTAATTTTAAAAAGAAAATGAATTTCAAAAGAAAAAGAATTTAATATTATATTTTGTTTATATCTAACGATTAATTTTGTTTAAAATCTCCACCATTGATTTTTCTTTTCTAAAATCCAATGGTCCAAATTAATTGTGGTTAAAATTTTTTTTTTCTCTCTATATAAACCAACTTCCTCTCCAAATTTTAAATGAACAAATTTTACATTTCATAATCCTCCAAAACTCAAAAGTTCCATTGTTGCTCTCTCTAAGTTCCCAATTTTTTTTTTCTTTTTATCTTATTCTTGAGGGAGTGTTATTGTATTGTGAGGATAAATTTGTTGAGTGCTTAAACTTATAAATCCACTCCAGTGAGAGTTGTATTGTGTTCTTAAAAAATTCCAACATTTGTAACGGTTTGATCCTAAGCCGTGGAAATGATCGGGTTTGCTCTTGAAATCGTAAAAGAAGCGGTGGTGAAACGGTTGGGCTCTAATCCGGGGAAAGAGTCGGAAAGATTTTATTCAAATTCCCAAGAGGCGCTTGGGGAGTGGAGTAGGTCAAGTTTGACCGAACCACTATAAAAATTACGGTGTCTTCTTCTCTACTCTTTTCTTTTTATTTTTGCAATTAATTTTAGCAATTTATTGTATGTTTTAGTTTGTTCTTATTTATTTGCTAAAATTTGATTGAATTAAATTATCACATTTGTGTCATCTTATTTGTTGCATAAATTGAATTTTTCTTATAAAAAGTGTATTAATTAGTTTAATTGGGTTATTTTAGAAAAAAAGTTTAATTAAACCCTATTCACCCCCCTCTAGGGTTGCCATATCGATCCAACAGGGGAATCCTGTGCAAATGATGTTTGCATAAGACCAAATCTCGAAATAGTCATTTTTCTTTATAATGATCGTTTACTGTTAAAATTGATTATTCCAAAATTCGATGACCTAGGGTAACTCGATCTTAATCCTGAGTTAACTATGAACTTTTGTTTATTCGGGATTATCCTTTGATCTGTATAGGTGAGAGTAGTCCAATAACACGCTCAATAAGCCTCTCATTTTGAGGATAAGACTGGATAGATAGTTGGGCACATAATCTTGCAAGATGGCTACCCAATTTAGGGTCAATAGATAGGTTGTTCTCTTAATACTGATTCATGATCTTGAATAACGGGGCCCCGCCCTCTCAAAAGCCCTCTCTTGATTGAGAGAGTCATGGTTTATTAGTTGGACTATAAACCGATTGTTCAATAGAAGAATCAGTGGGAGCTTAAGGAGCAAGATGTATTTAAAACGACAATTTTGAATTAGTTGTAAATATGAACAACCTGTGAAGGATTGATTTACTGATTATGGTTAAAGTGGACAAAAATATATTTACAGTGAGAAAAGTTCAACTATCGAGCTATGGTGGCGTGTATCGGTAGTTAACAAATATTGATTAATTCGGTCTAAAGAGTTTAACCAATTAATCTCAAATCTTGGAGCTCATGAGCTGTAGGTTCATAAGATCCTTCTACTAGCTCATAAAATTATATCTTGATCAGTGAATCGAGCGGATTTGAAGTATTAAAATTTGAAATTAGGGTTCTGAATTTGGAGTGTTCAAATTCAATTTAGGGTTTGATTAATTTTATGCAATATAATTAAAATGTTTAATTTTGTTGAAATTGCACAAAATCGGAGAGATTAAAATATTTTAATATTGATTTAAATATTGAATTATATTAATAGGATTCATATATGAATTAAGTGTTTGATTAATTTAATATTTGATATTAAATTATTATTTAATTAATTAATAAAATTTGTTTAATTAATTATTTAAATAAAGCCTTTTTCAATTTTTGAAAATCAAATCCAGATTTGATTTTTATTTTATTTAATTTTAGTGAAAATTAAATGAAATGAAAAATTGAAAATTAATTGGAAATTCCATTTTGAAAGGAATTCTCCAACTTTTTCTTTAATTGGGGTGTTTTCTCCCAATTGAGACATCTTTCCCACTTACGTAGTGCTAATTGAACTGTCAATTAGTAGCTAAGTAAGTGCTTGCATGGCTAATTTGGTTAAACAAGTTAAATCTCCGCTTTGAACATTACTATGTTGCTGGAATTTTTGAAACTCTGGTTTACTCTCCAAAACCCTCTTCCTTCCCTATTCAATTGACCTCAATTCAGTGTTTCCACCACACAATCCGAGTTAGAGAAAAGTAGAGAAGATCCTCTTGGTGGTCTACTGTGCATTTGGAAGCTGAATTCATGGTGAGGAGTAAGAATTTGAAGAGTTTCGTCAAAGGTAATATACTTATGAAACCCTACTTTATAAAACAATTTATATGCATGCTTTAAAGCTCAAATTAAGTATAATTAGAGTGTTTATTGATTCTGATTTCTTCCGCTACATGTATATTTACTCTTTCGGATTAAACTTCCACTTGTATTTGAATTAGATTCCCACTTTTATAAAGATTGGAATAAAGAGCTCCTCTGGAATATTGGCTTTACTTTAATTTGAATTGGAGTAGAATTTATCATTGCCAAAATTTGAGGTGGAATAATTAGAACTTTTCCCACTTGGCTGGGAGTAAATAGAAAATAGGATCTCCATTGTACCTTTAAATTTTGAGTTGGAGTAGAATCATGAAATTTGATTTTAGAAATCGTATTTCAGGTAAAATCACCGAAATCTTAGGGGATTTTATTGAGATATTTGATCCAATAGCTTTTATTTAGATGAAATTGTCTTCTATTAACTAAAATGAGTTTGTTTGAGAAAGGCATAACCTTCCAACTGAGAGGAAGATGACACAAAACTCTTCAAATGCTGTGAGATTTTTTTCTTCTTCTTGTTTCGCTACACAATCGATGGGAACAGAAGGCTTTCTCTCTCTTTTTTTCGTGGACGATCTTCTTGTTTTTGAAAGCAAAGAGGAAGAAATAGTTGTCACTCGTTGGTGTTGAGCATTGCCGAAATCAATTCCATTTTTTTGTTTTCTGAAACTATTGTCGGTGTTGGTGGTTCTGCCATCTCTCATCGTCAATGGTGGAACGTCTATCATCGATGCGAGCTGTGGTTGGACTCTGCTTCTTTTGTTTTTTGTTGCTGCCACTGTTAAACATGTGAAGGAAAATGGTCACTACCCACCTATAAATGAAAAGAAACAAATTGCTTCAACAAACCTTCAACCCAATATTTCTCCTCTGTGCAAGCCTTATAAAATGAAGCTAGAATATGTGTGGTCCAATCATTGTTTTGTCCTATTGTACAGTCTAAAGGCTCCTTATATTTTTGTATAAATATACACATGCATACTTGTAAACATATACATTGGAAATATATAAAAAGAGTAAATTTTCCTCTCAATCTTTCCAGCCTATTTCCTCCCTACGTCTGGCCAATGCCTCTTCAAATTCCTCTCATGGTAGTAGCTCCTTCATCAATCCTACCTATAGCAGCCCATCGTTGAACCAGCTCCTGAACTAGATCACAACAATCAAACTAGATTGCAACAACTTTCTCCTCTGGAAGAACCTAACTCTACTATCTTGAGAAGCTATCGATTGGAGGGACACCTGACCATAGAAGATGTCTGTCCCCCGATGATGACTGAGCAAGGGGTAGCTGAATCAGTCACAAACCTAGGGTTTCTGAGCATCTAGCTCGAAGGAGCGTCTAGTGCATCTAGCTTCTCCTCTGTTCAAGCTGTCATGGTGAGCCCTCTATACCAGTCTTGGATAGCCACTGATCAGCTCTTCCTCCTGGGTAGCTGTACAACTCCATAATCGTGGAGGTTGCAACACAAGTAATGGGCCATGAGAGTGCCCGAAGTCTGTGGAGTGCAATTCAAGAGCTCTTTGGAATTCAATCCTGCGCTGAGGAAGACTGTCTCCGCCAGGTATTTTAAACCACTCGTAAGGGCTCAATGAAAATGTGTGACTATCAATAAATAATGAAAAACCATGCTGATAACTTAGAACTTACCGGAAATCCTATTTCACTTCGATCACTGGTGTCACAAGTATTGATAGGTTTGGATGAAGAATATAACCCCATTGTGGCAACAATCCAAGGAAGAACAGATACAAAGTGTTCAAATTTACACTATGAGTTGCTAAGTTTCGAAAAATGCCTCGAGCTGCAGAACACTAGCAAGTCGACCTCCCTTGGAAGTGCCTCTTCTTCTGTCAACCTCACCACAAGTCACAACCATGGTACTAATCCTAGCGGAAAAAAACAACAAAACAATACCAATACTCGTCCTCCCTTTCAGAACAATGGACAAAGAGGAAATGGTCATGGTCGAGACAGGGGTCGCTGGAATGGTGGCAACAACAACAGACCTACCTATCAAGTGTGCTTCAAACAAGGCCATACTGCCCTTACCTGTTATAAGCTACTAAATCGGGGCTTCCCTTCTAATCAAAAGGATTACAGAACCATCGAAATCAAGCTCCAAGGCAGATGTTCGATGGCCAACACCAACTGATTAACCAAGCTCTAATGGTAGCCCAAACAAACAATCCATTTATGGCCACCCCTGAGTCAGTTGCTGATCCTAGATGGTACATGGATAGTGGAGTCTCCAATCATGTGACCAGTGACCCAAACAACATGACATACTCGTCTGAATATGAAAGTACTGAGAAAGTAACAGTAGGTAATGGAAGCACTCTTTCTATTTCTCGTATTGGCTCATGCTCCTTAATGACAAACAATGGCTTGATAAATCTGAAAAATGTGTTAGGTGTCCCTGAAATAGCAAAAAACCTTGTTAGTGTTTCTAAACTAGTTAAGGATAACAAAATGTATATTGAATTCCATAATGACTATTGTCTTGTCAAAGATATTTATATGGGCAAGGTGGTGCTGAAGGGAGAACTCAATGATGGACTTTATAGACTAAAAGTAACAAAAGCAGCTGGCAGTGTTGTGAACTCAGATGGTTCCTGCTTAAGGAAGGATGGTAAAATAATGGCTTGCTCTATTGTTGCTCAAAGTAGTAGTATTAATGTTGCTTTGTCCAAGGAAATTTTGCATAGACGACTTGGACATCCTTCTTTGAAAATCATGAATGATGTAATTAAGATGTGTAAACTGCCAGTGAAAGTCAATGAAGTTTTTAATTTTTGTGAAGCGTGCAAGTATGGAAAATCTCATGCTTTTCCATTTTCAACCTCCCTATCACATGCCTTTCACTCTTTGATCTAGTACACTCTGACTTGTAGGGTCCTGCACCAGTAATGTCGTCTGATGGCTATCGTTATCATGTTCATTTTCTTGATGACTTTAGTAGGTTTGCTTGGATATACCCTCTAAAATTAAAAAGTGACATCCTGACTGCTTTCTCTCACTTTCTTAATATAGTGAAAACTCAATTTGACACTTCTATAAAAGCCTTTCAATCAGACAATGGGGGAGAATTTAAAAGAATACATCAACTATGTACCACTTTAGGAATAAAATCAAGGCTGTCTTATCCTTTATATATCTGCACAGAATGGCATGGCTGAAAGGAGACACAGGCACATTGTTGAAATGGGATTAACACTATTAGCCCAAGCCTCCATTCCTCTATGTTTCTGGTGGGATGCTTTCATGACTTCCACATTTATAATCAATGGCTTACCTTCAAAAGTTCTAAGAGGGAAGTCTCCAATGGAAAAACTCATCCACAAGCAATTAAACTTCTCAAAACTTAGAATATTTAGCTGTGCTTACTACCCATACCTACGGCCATATAATGTGCAAAAGTTTCAATACAAATCAGAGAGATGTGTTTACTTAGACCCTAGCCCCATTCATAAAGGACAAAGTGTCTCACTCAGTCGGGTAAGCTTTTAATATGAAGGTATGTTGATTTTGATGAAAGTTTCTTTCCTTCTGCAACAGGCTTTGGAGCTGATTCAATGGAGGTTGGAACCAACCTACACACATCTATTTCCTATCCACCACCACCATGGAATGACCAGCTCAGTTGTTCTTTGCAGCCCCAATCCAGTCCTTAAAACCATCTAACTACTGTCTATACTTCAGGCTCAACTCTTAATCATCGTACACTTATTTCTAGTCCCATACTAAGCTCAAACAACTCTTTTTCCACTACACCATCACCACCTACATCAACCCCTCCTTCTCCAATGTAGCCGTGCCCTTCCCATGTGTCACACACTCCTAACTTCTCTCCAATGTCCAGCCCCTCTCCAACCCCTCCTCCCGGCTGCTCTATCTCATCACCCGCTGATAGTTCAACTCCTTCTCCTCCCCTCTAGCTCCTGGCCATCCCATGATAACTCGTGCCAAGGCCGACATCTTCAAACCAAAAATCTGGTTAGCATCATCTGCAAATTGTGACTTCAACCTCATTGAGCCTACTCGAGTTGCTGATGCTTTGGCCACTCCAGCTTGGAAAAATGCCATGGATCTTGAAGTCCAAACTCTTGCTCGAAGTCACACTTGGGATTTGGTGCTAGCTCCATCTCATAAGAACATTATTGGCTGCCGATGGGTATTCAGTATTAAAAGAAATTCAGATGGGTCCATACAACGATACAAGGCTTGACTTGTAGCGAAGGGTTTCACCAAAATCCTGACATAGACTTCTTTGACACATTCAGCCCTGTAGTCAAAATGTCCACCATTCGAGTTGTTCTAACTCTTGCTGTATCCCATGATTAGGAAGTTCGACAACTCGACTTCAACAATGCATTCCTCAATGGCAATCTAGAAGAAGATGTCTACATCGCTCAACCTCCAAGGTATGTAAGTCACTTTATGCCTAATCATGTATGTAAGTTCTACAAAGCAATATACGGACTGAAGCAGGCTCCCCGTGCTTGGAACACTATGCTCAAAGACACCCTGCACTCGTGAGGCTTTACAAGTAGTCGAGCTGACATCTTCCTATTCATCTATCAAAGGGGCTCATCCATTGTTCTTATGCTGGTTTATGTTGATGATGTGATCATCACGGGCAATAATCAAAAGACAATCACCAATTTAATTGCTCAACTGGATAACAAATTTTCTTTAAAAGACTTTGGCCCCATCAGCTACTTCCTAGGGATCCAAGCCTTTCGTGTCAGCTCAGGCCTTTTGCTCACTCAAGCAAAATACATTGAGGATTTACTCATCAGGTTGAATCTATCATCACTCAAACCAACCCCTACTCCATCTGCTGCAGGTAAACACTTTTCCATATCTAATGGCACTCCACTGTCTGACCCTTTTGTTTACCGCAGCACTATTGGGGCGCTTCAATACCTCACAACCACCCGCCCTAACATTGCATACATTGTCAACTACCTAAGTCAGTTCCTGAAACAACCCACTGATGTCCATTGGTAAGGGGTGAAGAGGGTGCTTCGCTACCTAAGTGGCACCAAACACCATGACATATTAATCTCACCAGCTACAAACCTTGCCATAACAGCCTTCTCTGATGCCGACTGAGCATCCAACATTGATGACCGTTGATCAATAGCAGCCTACTGTGTGTATTTGGGAAACACCATCATCTTCTGTTCCTCCAAAAAGCAAACGGCCATTGCAAGATCCAACATTGAGTTTGAATATTGGGCTCTAGCCCATGCCTCTGCTGAAATCATATGGTTGAATCAGCTCTTTCATGAACTTGGATTTACTATGACGTCGAAGCCAATTCTGTGGTGCGACAACATCAGTGCCGACGCACTAGCCACAAACCCTGTCTTCCATGCTAAAACCAAACACATAGAAATTGATGTTCATTTTTTTCGGGACAAAGTTCTTGAAAGTGCTCTCAAAGTTCGCTACATTCCATCTGCTGACCAAGTTGTAGACTGTCTTACCAAGCCCCTATCTTATTCCCAATTCTTTTATCTTCGCTCCAAACTTGGGGTAACTGAATTACCCACTCGTTTGCAGGGGGATGTGAAGGAAAATGGTCACTGCCCACCTACAGATGAAAAGAAACAAATTGCTTCAACAAACCTTCAACCCAATATTTCTCCTCTGTGCAAGCCGTTATAAAATACAGCTGGAATATGTCAATCATTCTTTTTTCCTATTGTACAGCCTAAAGGCTCCTCATATTTTTGTATAAATATACACCTGCATACCTGTGAAAATATATATTGGAAATATACAAAAAGAGTAAATTTTCTCTCAATCTTTCCAGTCTATTTCCTCTTTACGTCTGAAGTTTAAAGTAGGCTTTGTATTCTGACTAAACACTCTATATCTGTGATTGGCATCGTCTGTCGCGGATGGTGGTAGGCGAAGTGGGCGTTATCTCTTCGTCGGTGTCGGGATGATGAATGAGAGAGGAGCAAAATTGATAACTTATAGAAATACAAATTATTAGGTATTTTGTTTAGAATAATTAGGGTAAACCAAAGAAAAATTTGCTCGTTTTAAATCCTGGGTTGTGAACAAACATAATCTCCATGCAAGAATTATTAACTTCAAAGATTGGCAAAATCTTCGATTGCAGAAGTTGAGGCTTAAGTATCCTAAGCCCAATGGAAATGATGCTTCGAGCGGTCCCTCGTAGAGACTTTGATAACTTTTCAAGGATGCTCTCTGTTGCTCTGCTTTCTTTCAAATTTTTGCATGTAGGAGTAGTGTAACATAGATGTTTTTGATGAATTTTGTTTGCTGGCTTGTTTTGAATGAATTTTACTTGTTAAAACGCATGTAATACTTTTGTTCAATGCATATTGTATTCTTTAGACATTGCTTAATATCTTTAAGTTAATATCATTCCATTCTTTTGCCCTTTTATTTGTCTCTCAGATATATTTTATTTTGTTCTTAGTGTTCCTCCTTATTTTGGTGCGTTTTTGTTGTGACCTTAATGATAATACATTATAGGTGGGAGAACTGAGTTTAGGATCTTTTCTTTAGGAAACATTTTTTGAATTTTTTTTATGCATGCAAGTTTTATCTTAGACCTCTTTTGCAAATTTTTTGCATGATGCCTCTTCTAAAAAATAACTCCGGAGGGAAACCCTACTTGTTAAGAGTTTTAGTTGTGAATGACACATGCTCGTGGTTGGATGCTCGCATGACATCGATAAGGACAAGCCAAAATGAAGGTGAGTAACCATGATCAATGCAAAAATAAAATAATAAATTATGCAACTCCATCACATGAGCCATAAGAAAAATCTATCTAAGGTAAGAGTTGAGTTGAAAGGGTACTCGCTTGTAGTTGGATGCTCGCATGATACCCATGGGACAAGCCACACATACCCATTAATAAGTGTACTTAGCAAAATAAAGAGTAACAAAGATAAATTTTATATTTTTGGACCATGGGCGCACTACTGTAAAAAAGAAATGAGAATACTTGAAAATGAGTAAGGGAATTTTGAAAAATAAGCTTGCTGTATTCAAATTAAGGAAATATTTCTATATACAATGAGTAAAACTTTGAGGGGAACTGCTGGTCTAAGGAATCTCAAACTAGGAAGCATGTTGAGAAGTCATGTCAATGTATCAATATGAGTTGAGATATACGTTAAGACTTTAAATATATGCTTTAAGACAAACATGGTTCTAATTTAGAAGTACGATAATTTGTAGAAATACAAGTTATTATGTTTTTATTTAGAATAATTAGGGCAAACCAACGGGAAGAGTATTAAATTTGAAGAGAAAATCATGCCAAAATACTATTTATGCGTTCAAACAATTGCAAAACCTGTTCCTTTGAAATATCGTGCATTTGTTATCTTAAGCAAAGGAATTTGAGCGCAAAAGTAGAGCTTAATGAAGAGGGTTACAAGGGAGAAAGTCAACACATCAAAGCCAAAAACAATGACAAGATGAAGAAAGCTATGCGTTGAAAACATCAAAGCCACGATGAAGAAGGTGTCTGACACGCCGACTGCAGTTCTCATTTGCAGATGCAGTTGACCCTTTTTTTTTTTTTGCAGAGCAAGTTGCAAGCCTCTCTATTTGCCTATATAAAGAGTTTCATTTGTTGAATTTTGTAGCTGGTGGTCAGAGGAGACGGTTTGAAGTCATGGCCCTTTGACACTGCCTGGATGGAGCTCTTCTCCACTGCCGTTCCTCCACCACAACACTATAACAAGCTTCCACCTTGCTGGCAAGGAGCAAGAGATTGAGCTCACCAGCTTGATGCGTCCATCTCTCTATCGTTATCATTATCTTTGTTTCTGTTTCGTTGTTTATATTTTTCTTCAATACCTTGAAGTAGTTGTATCAACAATTTCTTATTCTAATACATATCATGAACTTCATCTCCTTCATCTCTTCCACTTTACTTTTTACATCCATGAGCAACTAAATTTATGTGGGTTAGGTTGAATAAATCGTGAATCAGAGAAATAAAATATAAGTCTAAGTCCATTCGATTTAGTGTACACATATACTATTGCTTGCATCCATCTGACAAATCGGTGTAAGTAGAAACAAATAACTACTCGAGAGAGCAAGTGATTGTGGATCAGTAAGAAGGTGTATGTCCACTTGAGAGAGTCAAGACATGTACCTTACGTTCTTAATAACCATAAACATGCATCATAGAGATATGATATATGTGGCTAACTCACTGAAAGGTGGAGTCGATGAGGGTTATGAGCATGAACTAAAGTATGCGTAAAAGTTTAAAGGATTAATGATTGTTCTTCCTGGTTCCCTTCTTTCCCATTTGTATCTTTCCACTTTTAGCCTCTTGCTTGCGTTGATTGTTGTGTATTACACTTTATTCTCTATTCTTTATATATATATCGTCTTACTTTACTCATCCCTTTATCGAACATTCATTCATAATCACCACAAAATAGAATGCATAGTCATAATTGCATGCGGTCAAGATATCATTATTCTTCGTATTCGACCTCAGAACTCACCAAGAAAACTCAATCTCAGTTTATATTTGGACTTGGATTAAGAAAACTTGTAGTCAACACATCGCATACATCAGTAAAACTCCAAGACCGACAAGAACAAAGAGTGATACTTTAAGGGGGAGAGAGGATTGAAGAGAGAGATTTGGGAGAGAGAAGTTTTGGGGGTGAGGACAACAGCTATGTGTACAAGAAAAGTATATGGGATTTTAGAGTTTCTTTAATTTTACACAATTTTATGTGTGTGCGTATTTTAATTTTCCATTTTAACTTATTTTCATATTCTTTTACTTTACTTTTTTTTTTCCAATTTTCCTTTTCCGTCCCTTCTTTTATTTTTTTTGTTCGCTTTTTTTAAAAGAAAAATTCATGATCTTCTTTTCTTTTTAAGAAATTTTTTCTACTATTTTTTTTTGTCTTTTTTTCTTTCTTTCATTTTTTTAATCTTTCCATTAAATTTTCTACCACTCATTTTTTTCTTTAATTTTTTTGTTAATTAATTTTGTAACTTTTTTTTTCACTAAATTTTCTTTCCTTTTTGTTCTATTTTTTTAGAATTGTCGTCTCCCTTTTTTTCACATCATGTTCTCATTTTCTCCTTTTTTTTATTCTTTTTCTTTCACCATTTCTTTATTTTGCATCATTTTTTTATACTTCCTTGTTTTTTTCAATAATAACTCATTTTCCTTTTCTTTATAGGATATGAACAATCTGTGTCCAATTTTATCATCATTTCAACTTAAACTTAAAAATGGAATATGTCGAACTTGATTGAAAATGGAGAAGTGAAAAAAGCTTGATTGAAGATGGAGACACAAAGCCATACCAATATTTTGGAGAAGGAGAAGCGAAGCCACACCAATATCTTGGAGATGGAGAAGTGAAGCCGCACCAATATTTTGGAGATGAAGCAAAGCCGAGATGTTTTGATTCACATAGGGATGACCCTAAAAAGGTCTAAACAACCCTATTATGTCACTCCTTGATCGCCTATTATGTCATGGTTTGGTTCACATAAGGAAAACTCTGGAAAGGTCTAAACAACCCTATTATGTCATTCTTGATCTCCTATTATATAATGTTTGCTTCACATAGGTATGACCCCAGAAAGGTCAAAACAACCCTCTTTTGTCACTCCTTGATGCCCTATTATATCATAGTTTGGTTCACATAGGGATGACCCTAGAAATGTCTAAACAATCCTATGATGTCATTCCTTTATCCCCTATTATATTAGGGTTTGAATCACATAGGGATGACCCCAAAAAGGTCTAAACAACCTTGTTATGTCACTCTTTGATCCTCTATTATATCATGGTTTGGTTCACATAGTGATGACCCTGAAAGGTCTAGACAACCCTATTATGTCACTCATGTTGGGATGTACGCCCTAAAGCCTCATAGTTATATGTTATTCTAAATAATAGTTGATTATTTTATATATACAATAATCCATTAAAAAAAGATCCAAGGTTGTTTTATGTAACTTAAACACGTATGTGGTTGACATGTGAGTGGATCATGTTTAAGTAATACTAAATGGTCTGTAGTAAATGGATAAGATTAGATGTCTTATCCTAGTGACACTATGCATATGACCCACTTTGTAATTATTACAAATAGTTGTAAAGTATTACAAACAACTTGATTCTAATCATTTATGTGGAGATATGTGAATGGAGGTATCCTATACAAAGATTTTATTAAAATTAGATCGTAAAATGAATAGTCTCTGTTTATAACACCATCGATTGAAGATATTAATATTTTTTAGGAGGACCATAGGTGACTTGACCTTAATCCTGAGTGAGTTGTGAACTTCTGTCTATGAGGGTGATCCTTTGATCTATATGGGTGAGAGTGACCAGATTCGTCGACTCAATAAGCCAACCATTTTGGAGATTTGTCTAAGTAGGGAGCTGGGAACATAACCACACAATATGGATTTCATTCCTTCCTGTCTTTAGGGTAAGATGAATTGCTCCCTTAATAGTTGATTCTGGGTCCTGAACAATGAGGCATCACCCTTTCACTAACTTGAGAAGGATTGGTTTATAGTTGGACTATAAATTGTTTGTGTTGGGATTGGTATCCTAATTCTCCCGGAGTCTCGTAGTTTATAAACTGTACACATTGTTATGAATAAAATAAGAGTTATTTTATTTGGCATTTACTCATATCCAATAAACAAAGCTCCATGGTTATCGTGTGTAAACTTAAGCATGTATGTGAGATATACAAGTGGATCATGCCTTAAGTGATAACCTAAAAAGGTCTGTAGTATAAAGATTAAGGAGAGATACCTGATCCTTGTGACACTACGGATACGACCGCTTTGCATTCTTGGAGACTGAATGAGCATTCGTGATCAAGGGAATTTGAAGAATGAGTCTTCAAAGGTATGTATACTTTATCCCTTGATCTCATTGTATTGTGTATGACAAGTTTCCGTTTCTTGACTGTAATTGTTAGTGTTCAATTTCGAATGGAATTTGGAATGATCATTCTGCTGCTCATGGAAATACTTATGTCTGATTTCCTTCAGTTTGTTCATTAAAGGGATGTGGATCATGAAAAAAAAAATCCCTAAATGCTTCTTTATACTGTCGTCCAGGCATGAAGAACTCTTAGATAATTGACGTTTTATAAAGTTTGTATTTAACTCCATCTCCACCTATAGTGTGCCTTTCCTCCCAACTCACAAACATATAAAATATTGAAATTCATAGCATGCATATATGTTTTTATGTTATTTTTCCAGACGTTATAATTTCTACTACCATCATAGAATGGAGGTCTAACAATATAATCACCCTTTAAAGTTATCATTAGAGATGTCCACGGGGCGGGGCGGGACCGGGGATGCCATTCCCCATCCCCGTCCCCGCTCCCCATTTCATTCCCCATCCCCATGAAATTTTCCACAGGGATCGGGGCGGGGATTCCTTGTGGGGAATTCGCGAGCATCGGGTTCCCCGCGGGGGAATTTTTTCCCGTTATTTTTTTTTGTAAAAAGCTAATTAATTTAAATTGAGCAAATTTTAACTAAATAATTTAATTTATCACTAAATTATTTATTATGGTTAGTTTTATATGACAATTTAAATTTAAAGAAAATTACTCAAATTTTGGCCTAAAAATGCTAATTAATTTTTTAGTAGAAAAAATAAATATAAATCAAATTATTCACATATATAATCTAAATTTAAACATTCAATTTAAACATATTCATTATGTTTCGCAATAAATAATCAAATTTAAAATTTAAATGTAATATTTATATAATAATAATAATAATAATAATAACATAACATTAGATAACTACACTAAATAAATATGTAAAAGCTAATCGAGGTAGGGATGGGGACGGGGAACGGGGTGGGGTCGGGGGCGGGGGTGGGGACAAGGAATGCATTCCCCATCCCCGACCCCATTTATCTCACGGGATATTTTTTTCACCACATCCTCCCCCATTCCCTGCCTAATCGGGGAATCCCTGCCTCGTTCGGGGCGAGGCCCCATCCCCATGGGAAAATTGGACATCTCTAGTTATCATAGCTCTAGCGATTGAGCTTTTCAAACAATTCAAAATACTAAAAAGATACTTTTAGTACCAAAATAATAATTGAAAAATAATTTTATCAAAAGAGCAACCTCTTTAATACCAATTATTGGAGTAAATATGTAACGTCCCAATTTGTTTTTTCCTATTGTACTTTCAGTAATTTCTAGTACTAAAGGGCATTTTTGAAAATTTGAAAATTTAATTGGATTACTGAGTTGTAATTACTAATAAAAAGATGTTTCAATTTAATTGTTTAATCCAAGAAAATTGTGAAATTTGGACTTTTATCATCTGAATTTAATTTTGGAGTTATTGTCGAAAATTGAAGTCATTTTGGGGAAAAGTGGCTGAGTTTTAAATTGGAAGTTATTGGAGAAAATAAAATAAAATAAGTGTTGAAGGGAAGAAATAAAATAACATAAAATAAAATACAATAGAATAAAATAAAATAATATATTATATTATATTATATTATTTATTTATTTATTTATTTATATTTATTTATTACCCTTATCTTTTTCCCTTTCTTCTTCTTCTTCCCTCATGCGACACCCCCTCCCTCAAAATTTTCCCTCCCTGCCGCAAGCCCTAAGCAGCCTCCAATCGTCCATTTCACGCTGCCTCCCTCTCACCTGATCAGCCCAATCGTTTCAGTCGTGCCGTCGAGGCCCCACTTTCGATCGCGAGCATCTGTTCAGCAGCGTGCCTCCCGAGTCAACTCGACTCCCTGCAGTTGTCTGGGCACGAAGCAGTCGACGCCACTCGATTCACGCTATCAGTCGGGTCTCCGATTGTCGAACCCCGATGGTATCGCTCGCCATCCCACACTGGTCTCCGTGGGTTGCAGGTCGTCGCCCAGAGTCTCGAGTTCTACGGTCATTCACCCCTAGATCTAAAGACTCACAACCAGACGGCCAAGTCGCTCGCTGTCAGTCACGCAAGGGTGCTTCTGACCCGTCGTTTCTCGTCGCTTGTACTACCAACAGTAAGGGTCGTCAGAACTTGTGGATTTGGGTTAAGATTGTGCTATTTTAATTGGATTTATTGGCTAATGGTGTTCTACTTCAATCTATTGACACATATTTGTTTGGGCTTTAAAATCGAGTTTTGGAGAAGCTTTGAAGTTAAAAGTGTGCTGTCAAGAGGATTTGGTTGTGGTTTCGACAAGCTTTTGAGTAAGTTTTGGGTCTTTATTGATCATTTTTTATACCCACTAAGTAATGGCTTATTCATTGATTCAGTTGTGATATAAAAGGTTGGAATTGAAGGTTCAAAGCAGCTGTCCATCGAGAGTAAAAGTTGAATTTGTGACTAGAGTTGTTGGGTTGTATTGATTTTGTAGCATCGAGTGATGTTTGGACCAACACACTTTGGGTAAGATTATTGGGAATTATTTGGTTAATTTGGTTATTGGAACTAAGCTCTTTTTAATAATTGTAAATTTGGTTTATATATAGGCCTGATTCAAGATTCATCTTAGCTAGAAGGAAGATTATTTTGCTTGTCACTTAGACATAATTTTGAGGTAAGTAATCTTACTACTGGAACTGCCCACGGGCCAGGCATTAGATGTATGCTAGCATGATAAATGAATGTTATGGCAGAATGACAGCATGATAGACTGATAGTATAGTATATTATGACCAATGTATGTTCTGGTATGAGATCTGAAAGATTTATTTGTGCACATAGATACTTGAATGCTAGCATGTGATGGTATATGATTCCATATGGTTGGATTTGATCTGATGATGTTGAGGTATATGTGTATATTGTAGAGCCATGATGTTGAGGTATATATGTATGTCATAGATTCATATAGTGATACTTATAATGTTGAGACGTGCAAGTGTCCTTACTGATTAGTTAGATGCCCATTAGATTTTGTGTTTCCTTTGAGATTCACCAGTTTGTGTCTCCTTCGGGATTCACCAGAGGTAGTGGGCATAGGATAGAATTCAGTCTTCTTTTTGTTTCATGTGTATATGTGTCCCATGAGGACTAGAGCAGTTTATATATTTCACCAGAGGTAGGTATCTAGAGGACATAAATGCCTAGCTTGACCCTAGTAGTGGGGTTACTTACTGAGTATTTTATACTTATTCTTTCCCATGTTGTCGTTTCAGGTAAGAGTAGGGACGTGCCGGTGAATGACAAGTGGAATTCGTGATCGAGCCACTGGGACTAGTTTTTATGCTTCTGCTTATAAAACTTAGATCTCCTTCATGTTTTTGCTAAATCTTTAGTTTTGATGTTTGAAACTTATTATTAAGAATTTTTTTTCATACTTATTTATTAACCTTTATGATTTATGGGTACCCGATTATTGTTTTTAATATTTACATTTAATAAAGGACTTTTGAACTCCCCTTATCTATTTAGCATTTATTTCATCATAAAATAGTGCCGTTTTAAGTTCCATGCATGCATATATTTTAGTAACGGCCTAACTTAAGTCCTAGGGGGTCGGGTCAATACAATTGGTATCAGAGCCCATGTTTTGGATTTTGTAGACTGACTTACTATGTAAGTCCAGATTGTCCCTATGGCCCATGAACGGATTCCTTGTCATCGCTAGGTATGTCTTATCAATTACAAGTTTTATGATAGTTGTGCATTAAAATATTTGTTTCGCTTAAATGCACCAGTTATGTTCTAATGCTAGGTCAGTGACTCGTTAGAAGTTATTATAAGAGGATTATAACAGGTACAATACTACAAAAAGAGAAAAATAAAATAGAATAATTTATGAGGTCACTTGGCACTAGTTTATCTCATGGAAATTTTGTCGAAAATAAACAAATATATACACCTTAGCTCAGAGATCTTAAAGATTGATGCAACTATGTAGAGTTATGACAGTTTAGGAATAAAGATAAGTATACGTTTAAGCCAAGGAGTAAATTGTCGAGACAAGAATTAACCAGAGACTAGTGTTATGTTTTGTGTTGGATAGTGCAATTAGTGGTAGTATAAATATGCAGGCCAGTACTCAAGTATAAGGTTAAAAATTGTTTTATGGATAAGAAGGATAAGAAGGATAAGAAGAAGAGACTATGAATTTATTAAAGGGTTTAAGGTATTAAAAAACCCAACAATTCGAGAAGAATTTTAGAAAGGATTCATAAGTCATAATCACTTGGGTAATACTATGACTTGATGGACTAGGTAAAGTATGTATAGTGATATGAAGAATTCTTTTGGAATATCTAGCTAAGTTGATGTCATTAAAGGAAGCTAAAATAGTTAGACAGGACCTTGGACTTAAAGAGGATAAAGCAAGGTTTTATTTGTTTAGGTTGAAGGACTATTTTAGTATACCTACACTAAACCCTGCACCTTATTGTGATGAGGAGATCCAAGTTACGCAAATTTGAAGAAACAAAAGTCTTTTAGAGTTTAAAAGTATGCAAATTAGCAAGGGGGAATTCTACAAGATGGAAATTCTTAGTGAGAGAGATAAAGACTTATGGAGAAGTTAAGTAAAATATAATTTAGTAAAGAGACTATATTCCAAGTGGAAAAAAGAAAAAAAAAAAGGTGGGGGGGAAGGGGAAGAGGTGTCTTGAATTTAGTGGCTTTATCAGAGATAAGTGTGATTGAGGGAAAAAGTATCCAAGAAAGTTAATATGTTCAAAACTACTAGTTAAGTATGGTTTGAAGGCTTGATACGAGAGGTTTCAAGGTATTTGTTCTAGTGTAAAAGAAGAATACCTCACTATCATGTGGAACTTTAAGACAATATGTGTTAGATGCAAAGATAGCTTATGTAGGTGATTGATATGAAACTTTGTTTTAACACAAGAATCTGTTGCCAAAATAGAAGGTCGAGAAAGGATAAGCTAAAATGGAGTTACTAGTAGCAGTAGATGATCGAGAACTATTGACATGGTATGTTGAGGCTTCCTTAGTTACGAGGTAAACCATTGAGGGCATTAGTAAGATTTAAGGGATTTTGAGTTTGTGTGCTAGTTGGAAACATGAACTAGAAAGACCATCAAGTTGATTGAAAAAGGGAAATAATCTAGCTTGAGATAGACAAAAGTGGTATACACACAAAAGTAAGTAAGTTAGATCTTCCAATATAACCATTGGCATAAGGGCTAGACTTAGTAATAAAGTTGAGTTGATAACAAGAAGTTGCTAAAGGTGGGTTTGGAGCATTACAGGATAATATATTTTCTTTTGCATAGGCAATGAGTTAACTAACTCTAGGGAGTACGAGCAATTCAAGCTAGGACTTATGAATCAATGAGGTTTCATCGTAAAAGCTAACTCTAGGAATCAATTATGGTTATTACGAGTTTATGAAAATGTGTTATCAATTGACTGACGCTTTAGCATCCAAAGACTTCCAAACCTCATTTTTTTTCCAGAGGGAATTTAAGACTCATCCGCAACAGGGCCTAAGTAATGATATGTGATTATTTTAAGGTTAAAGACTAATAGAACGATTGGCTCAAGCAAGTTTTATAGCCCATGACAGTATAAAGCCTCATGACAAGTTTCTCATGAATGTGAGACTTAATTAGACAGAGTTATTCTTAGACATGTAAACCCTAAGAAATACATCACAGTCGACTTGTTCTGTTACATCTCTTCAGATGACGTATTCTATAGTATGACCAGTTTCTCCACTGCTTGTATGAAGATTTTTTTTCCTGTGATAGTATGGTAGGTTTAGATATATGTTTTTAGTGGATGAGACTTTCTTAAGCTCACAATAGTTTTCACAGTTCTCAATGTGAACATGTTAAAGCGTTGTTGATTTCAACATCTTGAGTTTCATAGTTATATATGGAAGGGGTTGACACATCTCTTTTGATACTAGTTTCAATTATGTCAAATGGTGACATACCACAAATGAGGCAATACAGAAGATCAGAACTCGTATGTAAATGACTCAGAGTAGGCAGAAAAGTTATTGCTGATGTTAGGCGTAAGAACCTAAAATTTTAAACTGGTAATAAAGTGTTCTCGAAGGTGGCGCATATGAGAGGTGTTTTGAGGTTTGGAAGGAAAGAGAAGCTAAGTCCGCAACTTATTGGACCTTTTGAGGTCTTAGAGTGAGTGGGTCTTGTAACTTATCAGTTGGCATTGCCACCGTCACTCTCTTCAGTTCATAATGTTTTCCATGTTTCGATTCCTAGGAAGTATGTCACAGATTCATCACAGGCGGTGGACTATGAACCATTACGATTGAATGACAACTTAAGCTACGCGGAGAAACCTGTAGAGATTCTCGCCAGAAAGATAAAGACATTACACTGCAGGGAGATTGCATTTGTGAAAGTCTTGTGGTAGAATCACCAATTCGAGGAAGCAACTTGGGACCGAGAGGATGAGATGAGAGCCAATACCCAGCTTTTTCAGGAATGAACTTTCGAGGACGAAAGTTCTTTAAGGAGGGTAAAATGTAACGTCCCAAATCTTTTTTCCTATTGTACTTTCGGTAATTTCTAGTACTAAAGGGCATTTTTGGAATTTTGAAAATTTAATTGGATTACTGAGTTGTAATTACTAATAAAGGGATGTTTCAATTTAATTGTTTAATCAAAGAAAATTGTGAAATTTGGAATTTTGTCATTTGAATTTAATTTTGGAGTTATTGTCGAAAATTGAAGTCATTTTGGGGAAAAGTGGCTGAGTTTTAAATTGGAAGTTGTTGGAGAAAAAAAAAAATAAGTGTTGAAGGGAAGAAATAAAATAACATAAAATAAAATACAGTAGAATAAAATAAAATAAATATATTATTTTATTTTATTTATTTATTTTATTTTATTTTTCTTATCCTTTTCCTTTTCTTCTTCTTCCCTCATGCGACACCCTCTCCCTCAAAATTTTCCCTCCCTACCGCAAGCCCTAAGCAGCCTCCAGTCGTCCATTTCATGCTGCCTCCCTCTCACACTCATAAGCTCAGTCGTTTTAGTCGCACCGTCGAGTCCCCTCTTCCGACCGCAAGCAGCAATGTGCCTCCCGAGTCAACTCGACTCCCTACAGTCGTCTAGGCCACGAAGCAGTCACCGCCACTCGATTCATGCTATCAACCGTGTCTCTGATCGTCGAACCCCAATGGTATCGCTCACCATCCCGCGCTGGTCTCCGTGGGTTGCAGGTCGTCGCCCAGAGTCTCAAGTTCCACGGTCATTCGCCCCCAGATCTGAAGACTCACAACCAGACGGCCAGATTGCTCGCCGTCAGTCACGTAAGGGTGCTTCGGATCCGTCGTTTTTCATCGTTTTTGCTGCCAACAGTTCGTCAGAACTTGTAGGTTTGGGGTAAGATTGTGTTATTTTAATTGGATTTATTGGCTAATGGTGTTCTGCTTCAATCTATTAACACATATTTGTTTGGGCTTTAAAATCGAGTTTTGGAGAAGCTTTGAAGTTAAAAATGTGCTGTCAAGATGATTTGGTTGTGATTTCGACAAGCTTTTGGGTAAGTTTTAGGGTCTTTGTTGATCATTTTTTATACCCACTAAGTAATAGATTATTCACTGATTCAGTTATGATATAAAAGGTTAGAATTGAAGGTTCAAAGCGACTGTCCATCGAGAGTAAAGGTTGGATTTGTGACTAAAGTTGTTGGGTTGTATTGATTTTGTAGCATGGAGTGATGTTCGGACTAACACACTTTAGGTAAGATTATTGGGAATTATTTGGTTAATTTGGTTATTGAAACTAAGCTCTTTTTATTAATTGTAAATTTGGTTTATGTTTAGGCCTAATTCAAGATTCATCTAAGCTAGGAGGAAGATTATTTTGCTTGTCACTTAGACATAATTTTGAGGTAAGTAATCTTACTACTGGAACTGCCCACGGGCCAGGTATTAGATGTATGCTAGCATGATAAATGAATGTTATGGCAGAATGACAGCATGATAGACTGATAGTATAGTATGACTAATGTATGTTCTGGTATGAGATCTGAAAGATTTATTTATGTATATAGACACTTGAATGCTAGTATGTGATGGTATATGATTCCATATGGTTGGATTTGATCTGATGATGTTAAGGTATATGTGTATGTTGTAGAGCCATGATGTTGAGGTATATATGTATGTCATAGATTCATATAGTGATAATTATGATGTTGAGACTGTGCAAGTGTCCTTACTAATTAGTTAGATGTCCATTAGATTTTGTGTTTCCTTTGGGATTCACCAGTTTGTGTTTCTTTCGGGATTCACCAGTTTGTGTCTCCTTCGGGATTCATCAGAGGTAGTGGGCATACTTAACTACAGTAGGATAAAACTCAGTCTCCTTTTTGTTTCATGTGTATATGTATCCCATGAGGACTAGAGCAGTTTATATGTTTCACCAGAGGTAGGCATCTATAGGACATAAATGCCTAGCCTGACCCCAGTAGTGGGATTACTTACTGAGTATTTTATACTCATTCTTTCTCATGTTGTCGTTTTAGATAAGAGTAGGGACGTGTCGGCGAATGACAAGCGGAATCCGTGATCAAGCCACTGGGACCAGTTTTTATGTTTCCGCTCATAAGACTTAGATCTCCTTCATGTTTTTGCTAAATTTTCAGTTTTGATGTTTGAAACTTATTATTGAGAATTATTTTTTCATACTTATTTATTAACCTTTATGATTTATGGGTATCCGATTATTGTTTTTAATATTTGTATTTAATAAAGGACTTTGAACTCCCATTATCTATTTAGCATTTATTTCATCATAAAAGAGTATTGTTTTAAGTTCCATGCATGCATGTATTTTAGTAACGGCCTAACTTAAGTTCTAGGGGGTCGGGTTGTTACAAAATAACTCAACCAATAAGTATCAAGTGAAATTGCTTTTGATAAAATAATAATAATAATAATAATAATAATTAAAAGCAAGAGCGACCTCTCTCTAATATCAATTGTAGGATCGGTATGACAATCCTAGAGGGGAAAATAGAGTTTATTTAAACTAATTAAAACTTTTTTCTAAATGGATCCAATTAAATAAATTAATACACTTTTGTTAATTAGTAATTTAAGCAAGAATTTTATGCAAATATATTCACTTCAAAAGATCAATAATTTGGCATAAAGAAGTTGAACAAATTGTAGCAATTAATTATATGCAATAAAATCTATTAACAAATGAATTTCAAACTTAACTAGGAGATGAATAAAGAAATTGACACCGATAATTTTACAGTGGTTCGACACAATCGGCCTACATCTACTTTCAAAAATCCTCTTGGGTACTTCACTAAAAGTCTTTGCTTTCCACGGCTTGGAATCGAATCGCTACAATGTTATTTTCTCGGGAGCAAGAACGAACTAGATCCTTTCTACATTTGAAGATCAAACCGTTACAACAACCTCAGGATCAAGAGCAACACTTACACAAGTTTGGAAAAATTAAAGAACACTTTTACAACTCTCTTAATATAGTGGATTTACAAATTTTAAACTCACAACTAATCAATCATCGTAGTACATAAATCTCTTTCAAGAAAAATATGAAAAGAATAAAATTGAAACTTGGAAAGAGCAATAATTGAAGCTTTATATTTTCTGATAGGATTAAAAATTAATGAAAAATTATTGCCTAAATTTTAGAGAAGATGAAGAGTTTAAAAAGAGATGGTATGTGAAAACCAAATTCAATTTGAGTCATTGGATGTTGGAAAAAGAAACTTGAATGGTGGAGATTTTAACTCCATTAGCCGTTAGACACAAACATAATATATATAATAATATATTTTTTTTAATAAAACAATTTTTTTGAAACCCAACAACAAGTAAAAGCCCAACATATGTCCAAAACTAGTTATTAAACATAAATATAAAACAATATTAAATTCATTTTCTTTTTAAAATCAATCCAAAAATTAAAAAAGTAAATTAAAAAAAAAAACTCACCATGTGTTGCTCCTCCTATGCTCCTAGTGGCACCTTTCAAATGGTCCACTTTGATAAAAAAAAAAAATATATATATATGTCACATCATCAACTAAGATTTTTTCGTTAAACTTGTTCTAGTCATATCTTCGTTGTTTGAGCTCTGATGTGAGTTATTCAAATTATATTAGAATCATTCATTTGAGCTCTACGTAATGAACACGTCAAAACACTCAAGTTGTTAATAAATAAAAGCAAGTTTATTATCATCAAAATGTTAATTAATTCATTTGAGATAAAGGTAAAAAAGCCAACAATATATATAGATGAAAAAGCAATCCAAATTAAAAAATATATATTAAAAAACCATATACAAATATATATATATATATATATATATATATATAACGTCGTTATTTAAGGGGCATGTTCCTCCCGACCCTTAATAGATCTGCCTCTAACATCAAGAAAGATGAATCTCGTTTGATTAGTATTTCACATGTCCTTTCTTCATTTTTTTTAAGAAAATGTAATAAGTAATTTTTTTTTTCTAGTTTTCTAAACTTTTAAATTTAAATGTAAAAAGACTAACATGGAAGTTATTTTTTTAAATTAAATAATCATTTTTTATGGTACTAAAAGTGATTTTTCTACTTTTTTAACTCAATTATAATAAGGCAATGATTTTATTTATATTTAGGGGAAAAAAACTAGGAAATATGAACAAGAAAGAATAAACTTGAGTTTGTTGTTTTGAGTTGTATAAAATTTGGAAATGTTTCTAAATATGATAAACAAGAAGTTATCACAGAAATATTCAATTTTCAGAAAAAGTAACAAAAAATAGAAAATGAAAAAGGAGATTGTTATCAAAATGATCGTGTATAAGGATCTAATTAATTTTCATATTATGGTATGAAAAATCTTAATTTTATTCAAAATAGAGTTATTTTTAGGAACATAAGGGGTAGTTTTTTAAAAATTATGATTAGGTATAAGCCATGCTTAATCTAAATGTCTAACACACAATAAATATCGAATAACCCAAATTAAAATGATTAATCCAATGGAGAAAGAGAGGTAAATAGGGCTATTATATGTATGTTTATCATAAATTAATTGGAAACATTCAACGAAAAATTATATAATTTACACAATCTTAAAATAAAAAGGACATTATTGTATCTCATTTGATAATTGCCATTTTATAGATATTACAATACTTCCCCTATTCACTATTTACTGGTTATTATAAACCTTTTAATTTCACTATACTGTTAAAAATTTAAGAGTTATTAACTCATGTGTTGCTAACTAAAAGTTTTATTAATCAATAATTGTTTAGTATCTCGTAGAATCAAATTAAGATTTTTCAAGTCATAAAAATTTTCATTTATTTGAACGCAATACAAACTAAACCATAAGAGTTGGATTGAGTAGATTGAATTTCTCAGGTCATTGAATTTTTTGAAGATCCTAATATCAACATCTTTTAATAATTTTTTTGCTGAAGAGCAACACAACAAGAGTACTCGATATGTCGTCGGAGGAAAGTTTCTAAGTGAGAATGTATTACCGTAGTACTAGAAGTTTTTTTTATTGAGATGCAAACTTGTTATCAACGTATGCGAGACAAGTGGGTCTCTCTCCCTTTCAATTATTATTTACAACTCGACAAAACGACACTTATTTCTGTTTATATTATATTATTTGACCCCATTTTTCTGGACACGTGAATGTCACGCGCTCCCTGGAAGAAGATCCATTGCTCCAAAGCTAGAAATGACATCACCATCTTGGAGCTTAAGTTGGGCTGCAAGTGGAGTGGGCCCAGGCCCACTGTGCATTTTGTAATGTAGCCCATTAAATAAATAATAGCTGATTAATGGTAACTTTATTACCACGAAAATATCTAATATTTCAAAAATTATGACAATGGAAGCGAACCCATTTTTCTAATTATATGTATTAAAGTTGTTTTTTCTTTTAAAAAAAGTTATATATATTAAAGTTCAAACGTAAACTATAAAGTAGAAAAAATAAAATAATTTTTATTAAAATTTATGTTTTTTCCCCAAGCATTCATTAGAATAGGAGATAAACTCTGACATATATGGTCGAAAGTATATGTTTTTGAAACAGGAATTTTATAATCTAATACAGAATTGAAGAAGGAAAATCAACAATTATAAACTAGAAAAGACATTTTCCCTAACGTTTTTAGCTATTTCATCAGCTACAATATTACATTCTCTTTGTACAAGAATAAAAGAAATTTCAGAAAAACACTTTGAAAGCCTCCGGACCTCTTCTAGCCAGCATGTTTCCTCACCCCATACTTTTATCTTCAATATCAAATCAATGTCTCTCTTATAATCGGATTCTACTATAATCTTATGAAGTGAAATTACTAATTTTACTGTTGAATACTTGCAAGAATCGATTTGATTTCAGCTAATATCTCTGGAAAAAGAAGATTCAATTTTACCATTGAATACTTGCAAGAATCGATTTGATTTCAACTAATATCTCTAGAAAAAGAAGATTCAATTTTACTGCTTTCGAGCAACCAAAACTCCAAACGAATTTTGGATTGACGCTCCCAGACCAGTCTAATTATAAGAATTTTTTCATGATACATCAACATTGAGTTTGAACCAACCATGAGAAGGAGGCATCCAACAAGTAGAAGAATGAATCTATACACTCATTGAATTACCAGCTCCTATAAATTTTTTGCTCTGTGCTATAAAAAATTCTTCTTTCTAGGAGATGATCCATTTACTCTTCATTTTGTAGGGAGTTAATTTTCCATTATGAATAAGCTTGTTTTGATTAAACCAAATAGACCAACAGCCAATAGCAATCAAACACAATTCATCATCCTTACATCTTGAACTAATATCAAACCATCTATTTGTTGGATTGTATGTCCTAAAACTCACCGTTTTTAATATTAAACATATTCTATTTGCAATAAAAATGTTATTGACATTTATTCAATAAAACTATTATTAAATATGTAAATTGTACTTGTAAAGACTAAATCCAATAAACTCCAATGACTATTACATGAGTATTTGGATTTTATGTGGAGACGTAAAATGGATCAAATTCGAGTAAGTAGCCAAAACATAATATACGAATAAGGTTGGGTACCTTATTTTGGTAACACTATCAGATGCGGCCCACTTTGTATTTAATATAAACGACGTAATCCTGAATTATTCACGTGGAGACATGTGAGTGGGGGCATCCTACGCAAAGAGTTTGTATAAGATCATGACCAAGAAATAAGTCACTCTTACCTTATAACGTTGTTTACTGTTTAAGACTGACTATTTCAAATCGATGACCTAGGTAACTTGACCTTAATACTGAGCTAATTATGAACTCCTATTTATTTGGGATTATCCTTAAATTTACATAAGTTGGCTTTACACGTTGGCTCAATAAACCTCCCAATTCAAGGATAAGACCGGGTAGATAGCTGGGGACATAAGGTGCAAGACAAAATTCACTCACACCTACTTTTAGGGTTAGTAGAAAGGTTGTTCTCTTAAGTACTGATTCCAGATCTTGAACAAGGGGCCCCACCATCTCATTGGCCTGAGAGAAACTCGGTTTGGTGAATGAATCACAAATCAATTGTTCATTAAAGGATCAATGCGACTTAAGGAGCAAGATGTAATCTCGGGGGTAAAACAACATTTGATCTAGCCATTATTACGAATAACCGATGAATGGTCAACTTACTGATTATGTTTAAATCAAGTGAACAGAAATATGTCTATAGTGAAGGGAGTGCAACTATGGGTTTTAGTAGAGTGACCCGATAGTTAACGAATGTGGATTAATTCGATTTAAATAGTTTAGCCAATTAATCTCGGATCGTTGGAGCCCATGATCTGTAGGTTCATTACGTCTCCCTACTAGCTCACAAACAGATTAAACCTTAGAATAGAGTGATGAGTATATTTGAAGTGTTCAAATTCATATTAAGGAAATTTGTAATTATATATGATATTTATATGTTTAATTATTGAACAAAGCGATTTTGGAGAATTGGATAATATTTAAATTTGATTTAAATATTGATTTCATGAATAGAGATTCATGGTTGAGAAATTGGTATTTAATTAATTTAATATTTGATATTAAATTAATATAATTAATTAAATTGTTTAATTAATTATTAAATAATTTTATTTGAAAATTAATTATTGAATTTTTTTTTGTAAAATTAATGAATTTTAATCTTAATTATAGAATCAATATTGAATTTAATATTAATTTTGAAAATAAGCTTCAAAATTAAGAAGAAAATTGAATTCAACTAAATTAAATTGCAAATTAGTGGGTTTATCCCATATAAGACATTCAAATTTTCACTTAATTATCCAAGTAGAAGGTGTCATTCTTGGAGACATTCTATATGTATGGGAATTTTGAACAAAAACAATTCTATTTTGAGCTTAAATTAGAACATAAAATGTTTTTTTTTTTTTTTTTTTTTTTTTTTTAGATTGAAGAAGAGTTCTTCAAACTAACAGAAAAACCAGATTTCTCTTCTTAAGTTTCCTTTCAATTCAACTTATTTTGGATCCAAAAATCCAATTTAAGGTCCAAGAGAATAGTAGAGAAGATCAAGTTGTGGTCTAGAACCATTTAGAGTGGAGATTCAAGCTAATTTCGTGGATTGAAAAAGTTCTTCAAAGGTATGTTTAGAAACCCTCTTTTTATCTTATGAACATGTCATATTAATTGCTAAAATTGATGAATTAGACTGCTTAACAATCCTGTTTTCTTCCGCTAGTTGCATGCTAACTCCATCAATTGGTATCAAAGCATGATTTAAGCACTCAATTCGTGGTCATTTTAGCTTGGTGGGTGTTTTTTTTTATAGGTTTTATGAAAATGGTGACTGACATAGATAATTTCAATTTTGGCTATTAAATTCTCTTCAATTAAGTGTTAATTATTGTAATTGATTCTTTGTTTATGGGTCTTAATGTGTGGTTATGAGTCTGTAATTTTGTTAGAGTCAATAGAGTTGTAGTTAGGTTGTAATTGAAGAAAGAAGTAAGAGAGGTCAGTTGTAGAAAACTGAGTTTCAAGCTACTGCCAGGCAGCATTGCAACGCTGCCCTTAGAGCATTGCAATGCTGCTCATCATTCAACCCAGAAAATGAAGAACAGCCTAAAGCGTTGCAACGCAATCTTGAAGCATTGCAGCTTTATGCTCGATCCTATCCGAAAACACGCGCGTGCAGCTCAATCTGTTTGAGGGTGAACCGTTTTGGCTGATCCAGTTCATGATGGTCCGGTTCAGCTCGATTTCAACCGGTTCAACCCCTTTTGGTGCTTTTTGAAGGTCCGGTTCATGAAGACCAGAAGAAGTTTGAAAGAGTTGTCAATTATTTTTGTAATAATTTAGGTTAATTGCTTGCTTAAAATGACAAAACTGATCCATATTAATGTGTGTTTAATTATTTATGCATTGTGAATGTATGCTATAATTAAATAAATCTTGTATGTACATTTAGTATATCATGTAGATTTAAAATTCCACCATAGGAAGCATGAAGAATGCATTAAAAGTATATTATAAAGAGTTATAATATATAGTATGCACGCTTAGGGTTTCAAGTATTTAATATAAAGTGCTATATTAAATCTTGAAATGCTTGATGAATGTAATGGATGATCGACACGTCTATTGTTTTATAATTGTTATAAAAACTGGATTAGATATTTAAAATCCATAACAAAGATAAGATGCATGCTCACATAGGTTAACTAATAATATATACGATATGTTATTTTTAGCTCTCACGTTCCTAAGAGTTCACACGAGAGATCCATGCTCAGCTTCATGTCGACTATATCTCGACTGCTTCATTTGGAAAATGTTTGCATGGGTCAATAACAAGGTGAATAGGAGAAGTAGTTCATAGTAAGTGGGTGAAGGATGTGTACGTGTCCTACAGTCTCTTCCATTAGTTTAGACCGTGAGATTCCTATGTTGCATCTGCTTGTCGACTTTATGCAACCTATGCTAGTCATTTTACGGCGGCTATCCCCTCGAAGGGTTGTAACATGGGATTCGAAACAATTCAAACTTAAAAAATGGATACGATTTCTTAGGTCCATTCCCAACCTTAACTCTCCAATTCGGTAGCATCGTTATGGCCGACCTCTGAATTATGAAAAATAGAGGGTTATATTTACAAGAGTTACTAAGTGTTAGTAAGTTCTTGACCGAAAATGGTAACTAAATGACTATAGGAATAAGAGTTATTCTAGAGATAGTATTTAGTCAAGATTTTCTTGCTTCAGTGAAGGAGTATTTGACTACCCCTCGGTAGCAACTATTCTGACTCACTAAAGTATCATTGCAAATAAATAATAAAATTTGGGTACATTATTACTTTTGCTAAAATTAATATTTGTTTTAAAAGTAGTTCACTGATTATAATTTGTTTATAATTTGAGCATGTCGACTTCTTCAAAATCACTCACTTCCAATAAAAATAACGGTCTTAATCATTCAACTTCAAATATAAATGTAATGCTAGCAAATGAGGATTTAAATTTTTTTTTAACAGAGGAATGTCTTCTATCTCCTAATTCATTAGCAAATCAAAAGGTAATGAATGTTATAGATGAGGAAATAAAAGAAGCACAACAAAGTAAATATTATTTGTTTGTTAATGGAAAATGATAAATTAACCTGGATATTAGATTCAGGTGCCGCTAACCATATTTGTGTTTTCGCTCAGGAAACTAGTTCCTGGAGAAAGCTTACAGAAGGCGAAACAACCTTTAAGGAAGGGACTGGGAAGGTTGTCTCAACAAAAGTAGTGGGAGATATGAAGTTATTTATTCAAGATATATTCATTTTACTTGAAAATATTTATTACATTCCTTTCATGAGGAGGAATTTAATATTTATCTCATGTTTGTTAGAAAACAAGTATAAAGTCTCTTTTGAATATAATGAAGTGTTCATTATTTCAAAAGATATTAAAATATGTTATGCAAAACTAGAAAATAACTTGTATATGTTAAAACCGACTGAGGTAAAAGCTGTATTGAATATAAAGATGATTAAAACAGCTAAAACTCAAAACAAGAAATGAAAAATTTTCTCCTAATGTCTATCTTTGGCACTTAAGATTGGATCACATTAATCTCAATAGGATTGGTAGGTTGGTTAAAAATGGACTCCTAAATCGGTTAGAAGACGATTCTTTACCACCATGTGAATCTTGTCTTGAGGGTAAAATGACCAAAAGATCTGTTAGAGGAAAAGGTTTTAGAGCTAAAGAACCCTTAGAGCTAGTACATTTAGACCTTTGCAATCCGATGAATGTTAAAGTTTCGTAGATGATTATTCAAGATATGACTATATTTATCTAATACATCATAAGTCTGAAATCCTTGAAAAGTTTAAGGAATATAAGGCGGAGGTTGAGAAATAGTCAGATAAAAAGATTAAAAAAAAACACTTTGATCAAATCAAAATGGTGAGTATATAGACTTAAAATTCTAGGACTATTTGATAGAACATCGAATTCAGTCTCAACTCACAGCACTTGGTACACCTCAACAGAATTGTGTAGCAGAAAGGAGAAATAGAACCCTATTAGACATGGTTCATTTATGATGAGTTACGCTCAATTGCCTAGTTCTTTTTGGGGATATATAGTACAAACTGCAGTGTATATTTTGAACATGGTTCCCTCGAAAAGTGTTTCAGAAACACCTTACGAGTTATAGAGAGACGTAAAGGTAGTTTATGTCACTTCAGAATTTGGGGATGTCCAGTACATGTACTAGTGCAAAACCTAAAGAAATTAGAACGCCATTCAAAAATATGTCTATTTGTAGGCTATCCTAAAGAGACAAAAGATGGTTATTTTTATGATCCTCGAGTAGATAAAGTATTTGTATCAACAAATGCAACATTCCTCGAGGAGGACCACATAAAGAATCATCAACCTCGTAGTAATCTAGTATTAAGTGAAATGTCCAGAGATATAGATAAATCAACAAGAGTTGTTGATCAAGTTGGTTCTTCAACAAGAGTTGTTGATAAAACTGGTATTTCACATCCTTCTCAAGAGTTGAGAATGCCTCGACGTAGTGGGAAGGTTGTTCATCAGCCTGACCATTATATGGGTTTTAACGAAAACTCAAGTCTTCATACCTGATGATGCCTTAGAAGATCCATTGACTTTTAAACAGGAGATAGAAGATGTGGATAAAGATCAATGGATAAAAACCATTGACCTTGAAATTGAACTAATATACTTCAATTCAGTCTGATAACTTATAGATCAACCAGAAGGGATAAAGCCTATTGGTTGCAAATGGATCTACAAGAGAAAACGAGACCAAGATGGTAAGGTACAGACCTACAAAGCTAGACTCGTAGCAAAAGGGTTTACCCAAAAAGATGGGTGGACTACGAAGAAACCTTCTCTCCAGTTACAATGATCAAATCTATTAGAATACTCTTATCCATCGTTGTTTTTTATGACTATGAAATCTGGAAGATGGATGTCAAGAAAACCTTTCTGAATGGCTATCTTAAAGAGGGTATCTGTATGTCTCAACCAAAGAAGTTTATAGAAAATGGTCAAGAGCAAAAAGTTTCAAGCTTCAAAGATCCATTTATGGGTTGAAACAAACATCTCGATCCTGAAATATGAGATTTGACACTGCAATCAAATCTTATGGCTTTGAACAGAATGTTGACGAATCTTGTGTTTATAAGAAGATTGTCAACAAAACTTTAGCTTTTCTAGTTTTATATGTTGACGATATCATGCTCATTAGGAATGAGATGAGATTTCTAGCTAACATTAAGAGATGGTTGGCATAATAATTCCAAATGAAAGATTTGGGAGATACACAATATGTTCTTAGGATTCAAATAGTTCAAAACCGTAAAAACACAACACTAGCATTATCTCAGGCATCTTATATAGACAAGAAGTTGTCTAGATATAAAATGCAAAATTTCAAGAGAGGAATGTTACCTTTCAGGTATGGGATTCATCTGCCTAAGGAACAGTGTCTTGAGACACCTCAAGAGGTTGAGTTTATGAAACAAAATCCCTATGCATCAGCGATTGGGAGTTTAATGTATGTTATGTTGTGTACACGTCCCGACATATGCTATGCAGTTGGAATCGTCAGCAGATATCAGTCTAATCCTAGATATGATCATTGGACTATCATTAAAAACATCCTTAGTATCTTCAGAGAATGAGGGACTATATGCTCGTGTATGGTGATAAGGATCAGATTCTTATAGGATACGTAGATTCTGATTTTCAGACTGATTTCGATTCTAGAAAATCAACTTTGGGATCAGTATTCACTCTGAATAAAGGAGCTATAGTATAGAAGAGTATAAAGTAAAGTTATATTGCTGACTTCACCATGGAAGCTGAGTATGTCGCTGCATGTAAAGCAACCAAAGAACCAGTATGGCTCAGAAAGTTCTTGTTCAATTTGGAAGTAGTTCAAAATATGCATCTACTCGTCACCCTCTATTGTGACAATAGTGGAGCAGTTGCAAATTACAAAGAACCAAGAAGCCATAAGCGCGGAAAGCATATCGAGCGTAAGTACCATCTTATCAGGGCGATTGTACACCGAGGAGACGTGATCGCCATGCAGATAGCCTTAAAAGACAACTTAGCTTATCCATTTACAAAGGTCCTCCCGACTAAAGTGTTCGAGGGTCACCTAGTAGGACTAGGACTACGAGATAGATAAATCTAGGACAAGTGAGAGAAATACTGGGTATCTGAAGCCCTAGTTTATTGTATTTATTCTCCCATACTCAATATTGTATATATTTGTATATATGTAAATCCGTTGGAGTTTTAGTCCAAGTGGGAGTTTGTTGGGTTGTATGTCCTAAAACTTGCATATTGTAATATTAAACATAATCTAGTTGCAATAAAAATGTTTTTGACATTTATTCAAAAAATTGTTATTTAATATGGATCAAGTTCGAGTAAGTAGCCAAAACGATCTATATTATACAAATAAGGTGTTGGGTTGTATGTCCTAAAACTCGCAATTTGTAATATTAAACATTTTTTATTATCAATATATATGTTATTGACGTTTATTCAATAAAACTGTTGTGAATATGTATATTGCACTTGTAAAGACTAAATCTAATAAACTAAAGATACATGGTTATTATATGAATACTTGAACTTTATCTGGCGACATAAAGATGGATCAAGTTCGAGTAAATAGCCAAAATGGTCTGTAGTATATGAATAAGGTTGAGTGTCTTATTTTGGTTGAAGGAAATCTAAATCGAGATCCTTTGAGCAGCGAAAGTGGATTGTTCCAAATCCCATTGAGAATGAACACAAACACAATACAGTCTAAATGGAAACGAACAGATTATGCATAATAAGAAAATTACAAGCATGCTAGTTAAAATTAACAATACAAGGGATAGAGTATGTTATGGCATACCTTTGAAGAACTCTTCACGTATCCCTCGGTTGTTCAGCAACTCATTCAATTAGCACGAACTGAATTAGAACATCACCACAATGGTTACCTTGGTATTCTCGATGTGAGAATCCAGGAGTTGTGGGGTCTGTATGATTTTGGATTTAAGAAAGTAGGAGGTATACGATCGAGTAAGTGGGAGATAAAGATTGTCTATCATATAGATGAAATACTTGATCGTTTAGAAAATGGAAGCCTATCGTTTAGACTTTGTTACTTGATCATGTAGTAACGATTAAGCGAGTAACTATGGTATAGTAAACTCATAGCTCGATCGTGTATGCTCTCTATGCTATCGTTTAGTAAAACCTTTTTACTTGATAGCCTTTTGTGAGATCAATTTGAATGAATCACCAACTTCTCGATTTTGGAAAACCAAAATCCTTTTATCTCACAGTTACCATAACTTCCAATAATTCAATTCAGTTATTAGAGACAAAGAATAATTAATTATCATATAATTAATATGTTATAAATAAATATAAGAACCAACTCATTGTATTATATTTATAACCTATGTTTTAATATTTCATCATATGAAACATATAAGCCATAGTTATTTTTTCTATTTTATGGTATTTAATATAAATCATATTTATATTAATTCCTCCAATTAATGTATCTAATACATCAAATCAATTATATTTTCTCTTGTTAATTTGAACACTTCAAATTAACCTAAAATCTGATTCTCAACTTGAACCCATTGAATAACCAAGGGGACCTCATGGACTTGTAACTTGAAGCTCTAACGGTACGTGAATAACTGATTAAACTCTTTAATCACGAGATCCACCATTTGTTAACTATTAGTCACTCCATTAAAGACCGATAGCTGCACTCTTTGCACTACAAATATATTTCTATGTCCATATGACTAATAAACAGTGCAATAACCCTTCACAAATCACTCGTAAGTACAACTGGGCCAATTCACCGTTTTGCCCTGTGTGGTTACATCTAACTTTTTAAGTACCACTAATTCCTCTAATGAATAATAAGTCATAGTCCTACTATGATAAGTCCTCTCGGGTCAGGAGAAGGTGTGGCCACTAAGTACCACTAATTCCTCTAATGAATAATAATTCCATATTGTGTAGTTGAGTTCCCAACTCCCCAATCAGACGAATCTCAAAATTGTAGGCTTGTTGAGTTGGCAATCTGGCCACTCTCACCCATACAAATCAAAGGACCACCCTCATAGGCAGGAGTTCCCAACTAACTCAGGATTAAGGTCATGTCACCTATGGTCATTTTAGTGAAATGTAAGTCTTAATTATCAACGGCGTTATATAAAGAGACTAATCATTTCGTGGTTTGGTCTTATACAAACTCTTTATATAGGATATCTCCGCTCACATGTCTCCACATAAATGGTCAGGATCAAACTATTTGTAGCACTTTACAACACTTATAATATCTACAAAGCGGGCCGTATCCGTAGTATCATCAAGATAAGGTATCTATTCTTTATCCATCTATTACAGACTATTTAGGTTATTACTTAAGGCATGATCCACTTGTATGTCTCACATACATGTTTAAGTTACATGAAATAACCACGGAACTTAGTTTATTGGATTTTGAGTAAATTCTTATAAAATAAAATTTATTTTATTAATAAAATATGTTTTACAAAAGTTTTATAAACTACGAGATTGCGGGGAAAATTAGGACAACAATCCAAACACTAATAACACTATCAAATGCAGCCCACTCTATAATTGTTATAATTTGTTGTAAAGTGCTACAAACGAAGTGATCCTGATTCGTTTATGTAATGACATGAGGAGTAGAGGTGTTCTATGCCATGAGTTTGCATAAGATCGGACTAAGAAATAAATCATTCTTACTTTATAATGTTGTTTACTATTTAAGACTGACTGTTTCAAATTGATGACCTAGGTAACTCGACCTTAATCCTGAGCTAACTATGAACTTCTGTTTATTCGGGATTATCCTTAGATTTGCATAAGTGATGGTTGGCTCAACAACGCTGGCTCAATAAGCCTCCCATTTCAGAGGTAAGATCGGGTAGATAGTTGAGGACATAGGGTGCAAAACGAAATTTACACCTACCCGATTTAGGGATAGTAAAGAAGTTGTTCTCTTAAGTACTGAATCCAGGTCTTGAATAAGGGGTCTCACTCTCTCATTGACCCGAGAGGAACTCGGTTTAGTGATTGGATCACAAACCAATTGTTCATTAGAGGAATAGTGAGACTTAAGGAGCAATATGTAATTTCGAGAGTAAAACAACATTTGACCCGATCGATATTACGAACAACCTGTTAAGGGTCGATTTACTAACTACGGTTAAATCAAGTGGACAGAAATATATATACATTGAAGAGAGTACAACTACTGAGCTATAGTGGTGTGTCTTGTTAGTTAACCAATATTGATTAATTCGTTAAAGAGTTTAGCCAATTAATCTCAAACTGTTGGAGCTCATGATCTGTAGGTTCATAAAGTCCCTCTACTAGCTCGTAAAACTACCCTTGGCAAATTGAGTGGTTTTGAAATATTCAAAATCAAAATTAAGGTTTCAATTTATAGTGTTCAAATTTCAAATTAGGGTTTGAATTTGAAATGTTCAAATTCAGTTTAGAGTTTGGATGATTATATTTGATATAATTCATGTTTAATTTTGTTGAAATTAAACGTAATTGGAGAGTTTAAAATATTTAAATGATGATTTACATATTAATTACATGAATAGGATTCATGTATGAATAAGGTATTTGGTTAATTTAATATTTGATATTAAATTATTATTTAATTAATTATTTAAAATATTAATTTGATTTTATCAAATTTCAAATTTAGAATTTGAATTTTTATTTTAATTAATTTAGAAAATCAATTTGATAGTAGAAAAATCCACTTTTGAGCAATATAGTGAAATTATCCCTTTTTATTGAATTAAGTGGCTTAATTCTAAATCCAACACCTAGCTCACTTTCATGTTGCATTTTGAAGTGTCAAGATGCTAATTGAGTTAATGATTGCATGTAATTGTTGAATGAAACCTTCAATTTCTGAAATTGAAGGGTGAGATCTCAGGAATTTTGGAAATTTATGTAGAAATTCAACTTCTCTTTCAAACCCTCTCCTCTCTCTCTTAATTAACCTCAATCTAGAGTTCCACCACTCAAATCCTAGTTGGAGAATAGTAGAGAACACACTCTTGATGGTCTACTATCGATTTGAAGCTCAAATTCGTGGAGAGCAACTTGGATTTGGTGGATTTCTTCAAAAGTATAAGTTCTTGAAATCCTTCTCTTTGAAATTGTTTTCATGCATGCTTTTAGAACTCAAATTAAGTGTAATTAGAGTGCTTATTAATTTTGATTGCTTTCGTTGTATGCCTGAACATTCCATCATAAGGTTGGGTACCTTATTCTGGTAACACTGTCGGATGCGGCTCACTTTGTATTTAATATAAATAATATAATCCTGAATTGTTCATGTAAAGACATGCGAGTAGAGGCGTCCTATGCAAATAGTTTGTATAAGACCATGACCAAGAAATAAGTCAATTTTACCTTCTAACGTTGTTTATTATTTTAGACTAATTATTTCAAATTGATGACCTAGGTAACTCGAATACTAAGCTAACTATGAACACCTGTTTATTCGGGATTATCCTTAATTTGCATAGGCGAGGGTTGGCTCAACAGTGCCGGCTCAATAAGCCTCCAATTTTAAGGGTAAGATCAGATAGATAGTTGGGGACATAGGGTACAAGATAGAATTCACTCCTGCTCACTTTTAGGGTTAGTAGAGAAGTTCTTCTGTTAAGTACTGATTCTAGGTCTTGAACAAGCGGCCCCACCCTCTTATTGGTTCGAAAGGGACTCAGTTTGGTGATTGAATCACAAACCAAATGTTCATTAGAGGATCAGTGGGACTTAAGAAGCAAAATGTAATCTCGAAGGTAAAACAACATCTGACCCAACCATTATTACGAATAACCTGTAAATAGGGGCAAAAAATCTCTAATTTGACCGGGATGGGGCCAAATCGGGGACCTCTTTAAGGTCCCTAAAAAGAGGACAGGGCGAGGATGGGGAGGGTATCCTTGCCCCGTCCCCATCCCCGACCTCATCCCGATTAGGTTTTTAAATATATATATATATATATATTAGGTATTTAACTTTTTACATTTACCCTAGTTCTTAGTTTAGTACAATCTAAGTCCAACTAAAGTGTCCAAGCCCAAACCAAATAAAATTTTAGGGATTTTTTTTTTTTTTTTTTTAAAAAAAAAAAGAGTCCTCATAGGAAAACAAAAGGGAAAGTAGGGAATGGGTCCCCGTAGGGACCCGTTTCCCCAGTGGGGATAGGGGTAAAATCCCCTAATGGGGACAGGTACGTGGAAACTCCCCTGCCTTACCTCGGCCCCATTGCCAACCCTACTCACAAATGGATTAAACCTTATAATAGAGTGATGAGTAAATTTAAAGTGTTCAAATGCGTATTAAGGAAATTTGTAATTATATATGATATAATTACATGTTTAATTATTGAGTTAAACAAAATTGGAGAATTTGATAATATTTAAATTTGATTTAAATATTGATTTAAATATTAATTTCATGAATAAAGATTCATGGTGAGGAATTGGTATTTAATTAATTAATATTTGATATTAAATTAATATAATTAATTATTAATTAATTTTATTTGAAAACTAATTATTGAATTAATTTTGTAAAATTAATGAAATTTAATATTAATTATAGAATTAATATTAATTTTGAAAAAAAACTTCAAAATTAAAAAGAAAATTGAATTTAATTATAAATTCAATTTATATTTATAAATTGAAAATTAGTGGATTTATCCCACATAAGACACTCAAATTCCTACTTAATTATCCAAGTAGGAGGTGTCATTCTTGGAGGCATTTTGAATGTATGGGAAATTTGAACAAAAACTATTCTATCTTGAGTTGAAATTAGGACATTCAATTTGTTTTTTCTAATTTTTGAGGTTGAAGAAGAGTTCTTCAAACGAACAGAAAAACCAAATTTCTCTTCTTAAGTTTCCCTTCAACTCAACTTATTTTGGATCCGAAAATCCAATCTAAGGTCCAAAAGAATATTAGAGAAGATCAAGTGGTGGTCTAGAACCATTTAGAGTAGAGATTCAAGCTAATTTCGTGAATTGAAAAAGTGCTTCAAATGTATATTTGGAAACCCCTTTTTATCTTATGAACATGTTGTCTTAATTGCTAAAATTGATGAATTAGAGTGTTTAATGATACTGATTTCTTCCGCCAATTACATGCTAACTCCATCACTACCAACAAAGCTATCATTGTAATCAGCAAAGAGAAGATAACAAGAAGATAATTCTCTCCAAATAGACTTTGCTCGAGGATAGGGAAATCGAATTTGGTCAATGCTTTCAAAATCATCTAAAAATAAAGGACACCAAGGAGAAAACTCCACTCTTCTCTTCAACAAATTAATCTTAGTAGGAAGAATATTCTTTACCACTCTCCACATAAAAAGCGTAACTTTATATGGAACTTTAAGCTTCCAAATAGTCTTCCAAACCCCAGCCATAAGATTTGAGCTTGAAGATTTAGAGCAAACTCTAAATTTCTGGAACCACTTATAATCACTTATAGCTTTATACATTCCTAATTTTTCATATTGCCATATCACCCTATCAACAAGTCTTAAATTCAAAGGGGTCTTCAAAATTTTCTCAATATCATCAGTAAAGCAAGCCTCCTTCGGCAACTCAATGCTCCAATAACCTTGGTTATCAATAAAATCAGCCACCATGGAACTCAGAAAATTTGGATTATTACAGAGAGGTATGAAGAAAAATTCTTTTGCAATCTAAGGGTCAATAACCATTCTGGTCTTTTATCCATTGCCAACTCTATATCGAAGCCCTTCCTTTAAGAGATTTCCTCCCCACATTAATCTTCTCCATGTGCCAATTGTAGCATCCAAAATTGAATTAAAAAACAAGGTAAATACCTTTTAATAATTTAGCAACTAAGTTGTTTGGATAAACAAGAATTTTCAAAACTACTTAGTTAACAAAGCACAATTGGAACCTTCCAAATCTTTAAAATTTAGACCTTCCATGGATTTTGGAAGACACATTTTATCCCAGCTTAACCAGTGAAACTTGCTTTTTTCATCAGATGAACCTCACTAGAATTTAGTAAACATTTTAGTCAAGTATCACACAAGTTTTTGTAAACTTGAAAACACTCATACAATAAGTTAGGATTGCTTGGCCAATAATTTTTAGAAGAACCTCCTTACCCCTAGTAGAGAAGAAAACTCTTTTCCAACCATTAACTTGTTGGGGTTGATGCCCTAAAGTCTCGTGTCCTGTAGTTTGTAAACAATACATACGAACAACTGTGATTGTTAATATATGATATTTACTTCACATCTTGTTGTTTTGCTCGGTTATTTGTTTTATTTGCTTTACCACAAACCAATAAACATAAAATCCCTAGTTATCTATATGTGACTCAAGCATGTATGTGGTGACATACAAGTGGGTCATGTCTTAAGTGATAACCAAAATGGTCTGTAGTATATGGATAAAGGGGAAAAATCTTATCCTGGTAACGCTACAGATGCGGCCCGCTTTGTGGAATGGTCACAAGTATTGTGACTTGTCACAGATGGTCTAATCCTGATCATTCGTGTTAGGGACATGCGAGCGGGGGCATCCTATACAAAGAGTTTGTATAAGACCTGACCACGAAATGTTAACGTCTCGTTATATAATACCACTCATGAAAAAGACTTCACTTCACTAGGATGACCATAGGTAACATGACCTCAATCCTGAGTGAGTTGGGAACTCCTGCCATTGAGGGCGGTCCTTTAATTTGTATGGGTGCGAGTGACCAGTTCTTCGATTTAATCCTACCATTTTGGGGATTCGTTTAATTTGGGAGCTGGGAACTCAGCTACACAAGATGGAATTCACTCCTTCCCTGAGGTAGGGGTAAGTAGATAGATGGCTCCCTTAAGGACTGATTCCAGGGCTAGAACAATGTGGCGTCACACACCTTCTCCTGGCCCGAGAGGTGTTCACACATAGTTGGACTATGTTGTATTGTTCATTAGAGGAATTAGTGGTACTTAAGGAGTGAGATGTAACTACAAGGGCAAAACGGTAAATTGGCCCAGTTGTACTTACAAGCATCTGTGAAGGGTCATCGTACTCATGATTGGTTATATCCGATGGACATAGAAATATATCTGCGGTAAGAAGAGTTCAGCAGTTGGTCTTTAGTAGAATTACTGACAGTTAATGGATGGTGAATCTCGTGGCTAAAGAGTTTAGTCAGCTATTCATGTACTGTTAGAGCATCGAGCCACATGTCCATTAGGTTATCTGGGTAGCTTGGATAAAGTCGAGAACTAGTATTTGGGTTAATTTGAAATGTTCAAATTGACAAGAGGAAGTACAATTATATATGATATAATTGGAATGGCTAATTAAATATGATATAATTGACTAAATGTATGAGATACATTATTTTGGAGGAAATTAGATATAAATATAATTTATATCAAATATAGGAAAAATACTATAGTAGATATATGATATCAAACTATAGGATATAAATATAATATAATTATATTTATTAAATAAATTAACTGATTAATTATTTAATAATTAACTAATTTTCACGTTTGTAAGTGGGAACGTAGGCCGCAAGGGTTAAGGTAACCGGCAGGATACAAGTTGAAAATCGTTTTCAATTTTTGGGACAATTTGATTCGTGCAAAAGAAAGCCTGTGCCCAAAAAAAAATTGTGAAAGATTGATCGTCAAGAGCCTATACGATAAATTCTCAGTTGTCTAAACAATCATCTAATTCACACGTTCCCTAAACGATCGTACATCAGTTTCCTAAACGATCGTCCATTTTTCCTAAACGATCGTGTAGTTTTACTATATGATAAGCATCCCCACTATACGATAGCGAAAATCTTGTCGTGCGCGCTTGTCGTCTACACGATTTCTTCTCTTCCGTCTTCTACCAAACTCACCAAAGCCCAATCTCTGGGTTTTTAATGTCGAGGATACCTGGGTCTCCCTATTGGTGGTATTGTCCCCAATATCTTGTTCATGTACGTTCGGATCGTGCAGTATCAGACGAAAGACTCGCTGGGGTGCTGGTAGATTGGTGGAGTCCTTCCGCTGCTGTGGCTTTATATATTCGAAGATCGTCTTCCTCTGGTAATGAACCCCTTTCTCTATGCTTTATTGTATACTGAGCATGCTGTTATTGAGTTTTATTATGCATAACTGTTAATTTAGAATGTATATCATTTATATTCCAGTCACTGTGAAAATCGGAGCGATCTAAACCCACTCATGGAATTCTCATTTTGAGATCCTTCATAACTATCTTCCATACTTTATCAACAATGAATCTCAAATTTTTACTCTTCCTCCTCGAAAGTGAGGCAAGGATGCCCAAATAAAGACCAAAATCTTCAGCAAGGCTAACACCCATAATATTACAAAGATTTATTTGATTATCTTTATAGATGTTATCAAAATATTTTGAGTAGTTAATTAAAGTACCATAAGTAAACTCATAATTTTTTAGAATTCTTTTCAAAGCAATTAACTCTATTTCATTAGCACCACATAATAAGAGACAGTAACCACAAACAATAAATGAGAAATTCTTGGACTCTGTTTAGTCACTTGAATTCCAAATGTTCCTTCATTATTTAGGGTCATCTACACATTAGAGGACAGAACATCAGCAACAATAAGAAATAGGTATAGGAAGAGAGGGTCACCATGACGAAGATCCCTGCTTGGGATTATTTGTCCTTTGGGTTCTCCATTTATCATAATTCAAAATCGAGCAGAAGAGATATATTTTAAAACAATATCAATACACTTTTCATGAAAACCAATCTTGAACATAATAGATTCAAGGAAAGACCACTCAACTTGATCATAGTCTTCACTAAGATCAATTTTTAATGCAGCTAAACTCTTTCTTCTAGATTTCTTGTTTTTGATGTAATGAATACTTTCATGACCAATTATAACATTGTCTGTAATAGCTCTCCTAGGAACGAATGTTGATTGAGGTTCTGAAATAAACTCATTCAAAAAGGGCTTCGAATGATTATGAATAGCTTTTGACACAATTTTATAAGTGACATTACAAAGGCTTATAGGCCTGTAATGGTCAACACTCAGAAGGTTTGGAATCTTAGGGACCAGTACAATATAGGTAGATTCCAATTTGAGATACTACCAGCCTTATTTAAGATCAATAAGCATTCTTCAATTGTTTTGTGACCCACAATATTCTAATACTTATGAAAGAATAGAGCTGGAAAACCATCAGAACCTGGTGCCTTTGTGGGGAAAATTTAAGATACTATTGATTTATTTTCTTCTTTAGTAAACTCTGCTATTTGAAGGTGTTAACTATTAACATGCGGAAGCAATTTATATCTTGAGCACTCTAATTTCATTAATTTATAGGAAATAAGCATGCATGTTCAAAACTAAATTAAGGTTAGAATATACAACCTTTGTAGCTCAAATTCTTTCTTGGTTTATCAATTCTTCGCACGATCGGTTTGTAGACCATCACGGGAGTCTTCTAAACTATTCTCCAACCTTAGATCGAGATGGTGGAATTTTTTGAGTGACAAAATTTGGAGAGAAATTGTATAAGAGTTTGAGAGAGAATTAGGGTTAGAGTTCTTAAATAATTCTCAAGATTTTCCATTTTTCCAAGAAGAATAAACTTCATAGAATAATTCTATTTATAGGCAAATTCATGCAGATCATGCAAACTTGAGTTAATGACAATTTGATACTCAAAAATCCATTAACTCTAAGTGAGATTACTGCTTAATGTAGGATGAACACCTAGCAAAATTGGTTTACTCATCAAATCTACTAAAAATTGGATTTTCCGACTAAGTCAATCTTAGATTTTCCCACTAAATTGGTCAAATAGTCAAACTTTGACTCTCAAAGTCTATAGTCAACATTTTAACTTTATCTCAGTTTTGACATAGTCAACAATTTTGACTTCTTTGATTTGAATTTAAAATAAATTTAAACAATTAATTAAACGATTTAATCTATTTAATTTAATATTAAAATCATACTAATCGTGATCAATCCTGATTAACCATTTCTAAATCCCTATTTAAACAATTCCGATATTCAAATCTTATTTAAATATCTTTTTCTCTCTATATATGTTTAATTCATAATTAAACCTTTAGTTAAATATATCGGATATATTTAACACTTTACTCCTAAAACCGAATTCGAAAATGTCGAACTCGTTTGTTACACTATCTTAAGGTTTAGTCTGGTATGAGCTAGTAGGGGAACCTAATGGACCTATAGATCATGAGCTCCAACGATCCGAGATTAACCAGCTAAACTCTTTAACCTAGTTAACCAACATTCGTTAACTATCGAGACACTCCACTATATCCCAATAGTTGCACTCTCCTCACTGTAGATATATTTATGTTCATTTGATATAACCATCATCAGTATCAATAAGTCGACTCTTCATAGATCGCTCGTAATTATTGTTGGGTCAAGCCATTTTACCCCCGTAATTACCTCTTGTTCCTTAAGTCCCACTGATTCTCTAATGAACAATTGATTTGTGATCCAATCACTAAACCGAGTCCCTCTCGGGCCAATGAAAGGACGAGATCCCTTATTCAAGACCTAGAGTCAGTACTTAAGGGAACAACCTCTCTATTATTCCTAGAAGCAAATAGGAGCAAATTCTGTTTTACACCCTATGTCCCCAGCTATCTACCTAGTCTTATCTTTGAAATGGGAGGTATATTGAGTTGGCACTGATGAGCCACCCTCAACCATGCAGATCGAAGGATAATCCTGAATAAGCAAGAGTTCATAGTTAGCTCAGGATTAAGGTTAAGTTACCTGTCATTGTATTTGAAATAGTCAATCTTAAACAATAAACGGTGTTATAAAGTAAGAGTCACTTATTTCATAGTTCGGTCTTATACAACTCTTTGCATAAGACGCCTCCACTCGCATGTCTCCACATGAACGATTCAAGATCACATCGTTTGTACTAAATACAGAATGGACCGCATCAAATAGTGTCTCCAGAATAAGGTACCCAGCCTTATCCGTATATTATAGACCATTTTGATTATTTACTCGAACTTGATCCACTTTTATGTCTCTAAATAAAGTCCAAGTATTCATGTTATAGCCATGGATCTTAGTTTATTGGATTTAGGGTTTTCTAAAACGAAATATGCAATTCACATATTTAATAGCAGCTTTATTAAATAAACCTCAGTAACATCTTTATTAGTAATATAACATTAACGTTTACAAACTACGAGTTTTAGGACATAAAACTCAACATATTCTCACTTGGACTAAAACTTCAGTGGTAAAAATATATACAAAATGTTGAGTTTTTAGAGAAAAAAATACAATAAACTAAGGCATCACATACCCATGGTTTTTCTCCCACTTGTTTCGATTATACATCCTGTAGTCATAGACTCACTAGGCGACCCTCAAACACTTTAGCCGTAAGGGCCTTTGTAAACGAATCAGCAATGTTGTCCTCAAAGGCTATTTGTTTTACAATAACATCTCCTCATTAGAAAATCTCACGGATGAGGTGATATTTTCGCTCAATGCGCTTTTCGCGCTTATGGCCTCTTGGCTCCTTGGAATTTGCTACTGCTCCACTGTTATCATAATAGAGAGTGATGGGCAGATACATATTTGGAACCACTTCCAAATAGGTTAAAAACTTTCTGAGTCATACAACTTCTTTCACTACTTCACAGGCAGCTACGTACTCTGCTTCCATTGTAGAGTCGACAATACAACTTTTCTTGATATTTCGTCATACCTTGCTTCTCCATTTGGAGTGAACACTAATCCTGATGTAGATTTTCTTGAATCTTTATCCAATTGGACATCAGAGTCAATGTACCATATAAGGATAAGATTTTTACTACCATACACGGGCATGTAGTCCCTCATTCTTCTAAGATACTTGAGGATATTCTTAACAACATTCCAATGTGAAAGTCTAGGATTAGATTGAAACCTGCTGACAATTCTCATTACATAGCATATGTCAGATTGTGTACACAACATAACATACATCAGACTTCCAACTGTTGATGCATAGGGAATTCGTCTCATATCCTAAACTTCTTGAGGTGCTGATGCTTGGTTTTATGAGGTGGAAATTATGGATGATATGCGTTGATGGATTGAGTTGTGCACTCAAGCTTCCCTAGAGGAATCCAAGTGTAAACTCCTCTGAGTTTCCTCGTAAGTCCAGGGTCGAACACAGGAACTTGTGAAAACAGTTGCGTTGGAGATTTTTATGAAAACTTGTAGTGACCGGTTAAATAAAAAAGTGTTGGGTTGTTGTTGCGTTAATGAAAATAATAACAAATATGACAGAGTTCGAAAAGAGTTGGTAAACAGAAAATACGATGAATATGTGGCGAACGGGTTGATAAGGGTTTTGGCTAACACTCTCTAGGATGCGTTCATGCTTTGCGATCATGCAACATGCATACAATAGTAAACCACCTCTCGTCGTGAATACCACGGCCTCTAAGGCTAGAACGCATGCGATAGATATGCGATAAGTCTACAGGGTTTACATATAAACCTCTATTTCTATGTATGTGATGACAACATGACATTCACACAAATATGCGACGACATAATATCATTCCTATTCCTAGAATGCATGCGATGCAAGTTGATAAACAGAGTTTATCTCTAAGTCCCTATCTCTTGTTTATGCAAGCCTAATCTTGCTCTTTCAAGTCAGATTTTAATCTAGCTCTCTCTCGAGACATTAGGTTCTTTCTTTAGATTCTCTCGAGTAACTCTAAAGGGGTATTTTGCACAGCATAAAACAAGACAATCGCAAGCAATGAACTTCCTGGATCATGTTAGCTTAGTTCCTCTCAACCAATTCAACTAGTTTAGCTACTCATGCGTATTAAGAGAGTGAGCGATGTAGAAATAGAACTCCCATTGAATAAATATGAGATGAAGTACAGAATAACAATGCAAGTATAGTAAAGAGCCTGGAGCAATTTCTTGCTGCCGGGCGTTACACTGTTTCTACTCGTGCTCTAAAGATATTCTCGCTTTCGTGAGTGTCAGCCCGCTCTGTACTCTTACGCCCCAAAGTTCTCTCTCAAGCCGCCTTGGACGATCTTCGGCGTCACCACTCTTCTCTTGCTCCGCCTAAAATGGAAAAGAAAACTATGAACAGAGGTATGAACCTGTAATGGTGGTGAGGTAATCGACCGTTTAACCCCTTCTCTGAAGAATGCACTTGGTATTTATAGGGCATCAACGGTGAAAGGCAGCTTCTCTCTCCTAGGTGTACAGATGGGATAGCTTTAATTCTTGACTAACGCGCCGGATAATTGTCACCGATAAATCTAGATGTACTTTATGACCGTTATCGGCTGTCAACTTAATTTGAATCCGACTGCCATCAGCTTTCTGTCCCATCGATCTTAATTGTCCTTTCGTCCGAATGCGCCCAAAAATATAAAGATCAACGCAAAGTCTTGCAGTGAAGTTGCGCTCGACCGATGTATTCCTATGATCGCATTCTTTGCATTGCGTTAACGCATTATTCTGCACAAAAATATAAAGATCAACTGCTCTAATGCGTTGAACGTATGCGACCGCAATATTATAGAATTTATGCTTAATTGATGCAATTTAACATATTCTATCAACGCAATCCAACATTGTTTAAGAACTTAACACTATGATAATGTGCATTTCTGCCCGTTATCATTGTCTTAAGAAACTATTCCTTTGATAAGTGAATTCCATGCATGAAGGGTAGCAAACCCCTATTGGAATTCTGCATCTTATATCTAGGCAACATCTTGTCAATATCGGATGTTTGAGACATGGCTAAAGTTCTTTTCTTGTGATTCTCAACTATTTGGATCCCAATAATATATTATGCTTCTCCCAAATCCTTCATTTGGAATTGAGTTGCTAGCCATTTTTTTGACATAAGTCAAGTATCTTACATCATTCCCAATGATTAAGATATCATCGACATATAACACGAGGAATGCTACAGTTGTGTTGACAACTTTTTTGTAGACATAAGGTTCGTCAATGTTCTGTTTAAAGCCATAAGATTTAATCGCAATATCAAACCTTATATTCTAGGACTGAGATGCTTGTTTCAAGCCGTAAATGGATCGTTTAACCTTGCAAACTTTTGACTCTTGACCCTATTATATAAACCCCTCTGGTTGAGACATATAGATATTCTCATCAAGATAGCTATTCAGAAAAGTTGTCTTGACATCCATTTGGCAAATCTTATAATCATAAAAAGTGGCAATGGATAAAAGTATTCTAATAGACTTTAGCATAGCAACAGAGGAGAAGGTATCTTCATAGTCCACCCCTTTTCTCTCAGTATAACCCTTTGCTACAAATCTAGCTTTAAAGGTTTGTACCTTTCCAACTGCATCTCGTTTTCTCTTGTAGATCCATTTACAGTCGTTAGGTGTTACTCCATCTGGTTGATCTACAAGTTTCCAAATCGAATTAAAGTACATTGACTCCATTTTTAGATTCATGCCTTTGATCCACTGATCTTTGTCAACATCATTCATTACCTGTTTGTAGGTTAATGGATCTTCAACACCATTATTAGGTATAATGACCTGAGTTTCTATTAAACCCACGTAAGGGTCAGGCTGTTGCACAACCCTTCCACTACGTCGAGGTAATCTCATCTCTTGAGATGGATGTGACTGATTAGAAGTATTGACTCCATCAACAAATCATGTTGAGGGACCAGCCTCATCAACTACTTTTGTTGATTTATCTATAGCTTGTTTTGAAACTTCATGAAATACTAGCCTACTACGAGGTTGATGATCTTTTATGTGAGTTTCTTCGAGAAAAGTATCATTTGTCGATACAAATACTTTTTTTTCTTCTAGATTGAAGAAGTATCCAACTTTTGATTCTTTTAAGTAGCCTAGGAATAAGCACACTTTTGAACGACATTCCAATTTTTTAAGGTTTTGTACCAACACATGTGTTGGGCATCTCCATATCCTGAAGTGTCGTAAACTAGTTTTATACCCTCTCCATAACTCATAAGGTATTCCAAAAACACTCTTAGAGGGAACATTGTTCAAAATATAGGCAGAAGTTTCTATTGCATATCCCCAAAACGTACTAAGCAACTGAGAATAGCTCATCATCGATCGAACCATGTTTAACATGGTTCTGTTTTTACTCTCTGATATATCATTCTGCTGAGACATACCAAGGGCAGAGAATTGTGATTGGATTCCATGTTCTATCAAATAGTCTTAGAATCTCAGGTTCAGATACTCTCCACCTCGATCTAATCAAAGTGTCTTAATCGTTTTACCTAAGGTATTCCTATTTGTTCTGCAAAATTAGAAAACAACCTCTATATGTTAAAGCCGACAAAAGTGAAAGCTATTTTAAATACCGAGATGTTTAAAATGGTTGAAACGAAAAACAAAAGGCAAAAAGTTTCTTAAAGTACATATTTTTGGCATTTAAGACTTGGCCACATTAATCTCAATAGAATTGAGAGATTGATTAAAAGTGGTCATCAAAACCAGTTAGAAGACAACTCATTACCTCCATGTGAGTCTTGTCTTAAGGTTAAAATGATTACAATATTTTTTTCCTAGAAAAAGTCTTAGAGCCAAAGAACCTTAAAAATCGTGCATTCGGACCTATGTGGACCAATGAATGTTAAAACACGAGGAGAGTATGAATATTTTATCAGTTATATAGATGATTATTTAAGGTAAGGTTAACCTAATGTTTCATAAGTCTGAAGCACTTGAAAAGTTTAAGGTGTGTAAGGCTAAGGTTGAGAACATTATCTAATATAAGAATCTATCTCTAAAAAACAACTTTAAATCTCCCACTGATTTTCCTAAGACAACCTTTCATGTTCCAACCCTAAGAGTTATTTCACCTTCCGCAAGCGTTCTCCAGGAATTAGTTTCCTGAAAAGAAGAACAAATATAGTTAGTGGCCCCTGAATCTATTATCCAGGTGGAGTAATCATTTTCCACAAAACATGTTTCAACAACCAATAAATCGTATTTACCTTGTTTTGTCTTTCTGATTTCTTTTTCTTTTTCGGTTTTCTTCTCCACAAGGTACTCTGAGTAGTTTCTTTTTCAATGCCCATTCTCGTTACAATGAAAACATTTCCCTTTGTCTGCAACCTGAACCTTGCCTTTGCGGCCAGTAGAAATTTTCCCTTTTTCCTTACCCTTCTTTTTCATCGAAACATTTTTGTTCTTAAAAGAGGAAGAAGGGCCAGACTTCTTCCCAGAGGACAATCATCTGTAGACTTTTTAGTGATGGCAACATTTGCCTCCACTTTCTATCCCTAATGCTTCATGAGAGACTGATAAGTCTGTAGCTCATTAAGAAGAGTAGTCAAATTATATTTTATTATATTCATCATCGCATTTGTACGAAACTGTAAGAAGCTCTTCGAAAGAGACTTTGGAATAAAACTGACTTGGCTCTTCTCATCAATGATAGTTTCGTTTACTTCTATCACATTAAAATGGACCATCATGTCTAGGACATGTTCGCTAACAGAGGTCCCTTCTGTCATTCAACAATTATAAACATATTTGATGACACATGTCTAAGGGAGAAGGATGGATGTCCAAACATTCCTTGTAGAGATTCTATAATCTCTTTAGCAATACTTTTACCATCGTGTTTCTTAGCCAATACATCAGATATGTTGGTAGAATGTAGACTTGGGCTTTGATGTTTACCTTTATCCACCTGTCATATGCATCCCGAACATTTTGATTTGCATTTAAGCCAGGGTTTGGAGGACATTGCTCAATTTACACAAACCTTAGATCATCAATAACCAATATTGTGTTTAAGTTTGATTTCTATGTTGCGTAATTGTCCCCATTAAGTTTTTTTAGAGCAAGTAACTGTACTATTGAGCTAGTCATGCTGAAAATATATATATATAAAAACTTATTGGTGAATTGCCATTAATTTTAATCCAATCTTGTTTAGCAAAAGTAATAATGTACCCACCATTATTCTTACTGCAACGATACTTCAGAGATTTAAAGTAACATCCACCTAGGGATAGTTTGCTACTCCTTCTTTTAATTGAGATATTCTTAGCTAATCGCTATTACCAGAATAACTCATACTCCAATAGATCTTTTTAGCTATCATTACTTTAGTCAAGAAGTTACTAACATTTGTAAGTATGACCCTCCATTTTCAAACCTCAAAGATCGGAATCAACAAGCTCCCAAAGTTGGAAAGACGATGCTGAAAATGGACCTATGAGATTCTATCCATTTCTGGAGTTCGCGGTGTTCCGAATCCCATGATGCAACCCTCTTAAGGGGTAGTTGCTCCTAGGGCAGACTTGCAGGCGTATCATGGGAATCTCACGGTGCAACCTAATGGAGGAAACCACAGGATGTGTTGACACACTTTCTTCATCCACTTACTATGAATAACTTCCCTTATTCACATTGTTATTGACTCATGCAAACACTTTCCTACTGGAGGCCGCTCCCAGGGCGACTCAAAGCCAAACATGAATCTCATGATGTGAATTCTTAGGGATGTGGGAGCTGAAAACATTTTTCCTCCCACTGAATGTTCTAGACGGTTGGGTATTATATAGGCATCTTCTGGCTAATTAAACAAATTACCTAAGTCTAGTTGTTTTAACCTATGATGTCAAGGTGATAAAGATTTTAAAACCACACATCACTCATGCATGCTCATAAAATCGAGTTAACAAAAAACTCAAGTATCGGCTAGATCTTCAAGTATGAGATGTTTTGTAAATTGTCAACTTAAGTACCCCCAGCCTTAGACAAGATCGTGCCAGGTGAGTTTTCTTGTAACAGTAGTTTTACAAGAAATCAACCTATTTTAATTATTAAAACAGCAATTTTCTTGGTGGTTAACCCTAAATGAGCATGCATTTATCTTTGTTATAGGTTTTAAAGTCTAATTCATTTTATACAACTTAAAACTTAGACAAACTCTATAACATTCATCTAACATGCTTCATAAAACAATTATATAAACATCCATTCCATGCAATAATATAATAAATTATATCATAACTCATGGAACCCAATGTAGCTACATGTTTATCTTATGGTGGGATTTAAATCTACATGGCATACCATATGTACACAGCATATAAATTATTTAAACTATACATCCACCATGCATATTTAAATAAACACACACTAAAATGATTGATTTTGGCATCCTAAACTAGCAACAACTAGTGTTTTTGGCATTCTACGATCCTAAAGATAATAAAGTGTTTACATCGAAAAACACTACCTTTTTAGAAGAGAACCACATAAGGGAGCATAAGACCTACAGTAAGATAGTATTAAATGAACTTTCTAGTGAAACTATTGAACCTTCAACAAGAGTTGTTGAAGAACCCAATATCTCAACAAGAGTCGTTGAAGTTGGTTCCTCTAGTAGGTCACATTTACCTCAAACATTGAGGGAGCCTCGATGTAGTTGGAGGGTTGCAAATCCCCCTATTCGTTACATGGATTTAACAAAAATTCTAGCTATCATAGCTGAAGGAGATGTTGAAGATCCATTGTAATACAAGAAGGCAATGGAGGATGTTGACAAAGATGTGGATCTCAAAATAGAGTCTGTGTACTTCAATTCAGTTTGGGATCTTGTAGATTAACCTGATGGGGTTAAACCTATAGGTTGCAAATGGATCCACAAGAGAAAATAGGGTGTTGATGAGAAGGTGCAAATCTTTAAGGCTAGACTTATGATAAAGGATTGTATCTAAGTTGAGGGGGTCGACTATGAGGAGACTTTCTCACCTGTTGCTATGTTGAAGTCTATTTGGATACTCATATCCATTGCCTCATATTATGACTATGAGATTTGGAAAATGGATGTCAAGACTGCTTTTCTGAATGGCAATCTTGAGAATAACCTATATATCGAGCAATCTGAGGGATTCATAACCCAAGGTCAAGAGCCGAAATTTTGCAAGCTTAATCAATCCATTTATGGATTGAAACAAGCTTTTTAATCTTGGAATATAAAATTTGATATTGTGATCAAATCTTATGAGTTTTATCAGAATGTTGATGAGCTTTGTGTTTACAAGAAAATCATCAACAGCTCAGTAGCTTTTCTTGTATTGTATATAGACGATATCCTACTAATTGGTAATGATGTAGGTCTACTGACTGAAATTAAAAATTGGCTAGCAACCTAATTCCAAATGAAATATTTGGGAGAGGTGCAATTTGTTCTAGGCATTCAGATCTTTAGAGATCGAAAAACAAAACGCTAGACCTGTCTCAAGCATCGTATATTGACAAGATGTTTGTCAAGTTTTTTATGCAGAACTCCAAGAGAGGTTTACTCCCTTTCAGACATGGAGTTATATTGTCTAAATAACAGTGTCCTAAGACACTTCAAGAAGTTTAGGAAATGAGACAGATCCTCTATGCATTGGTTGTTGGTAGCCTGATGTATGAGATGTTATGTACTAAACCTAACATCTGCGATGCAATGGGGATAATCAATAGATATCAATCCAATCTAAGATTTGATCACTGGACCACCGTTAAAAACATCCTCAAGTATCCTCGAAGAATGAGAGACTACGTGCTCGTATGTGGTTCTAAGGATCTGATCCTTACAGGATACACGGAATCTGATTTTCAACTGATAAGGATTCTAAGAAATCAACATCAGGATCAATGTTCACTCTTAATAGAAGGGTAGTAGTTTGGAAAAGCACCAAGCAGAGGTGTATTGCTGACTCCACTATGGAAGCTGAGTAGTAACGGCTTGTGAATCTGCTATGGAAGCTGTGGGACTCAAAAAATTCCTAACAGATCTGGAAGTAGTTTCAGACATGTCAAAGCCCATCACTCTTTATTGTGATAATAGTGGTGTTGTGGTTAATTCCCGAAAGCCTAGGAGTCACCAGTATGGGAAGCACATAGAACGGAAGTATCATCTCATCTGAGAGATTGTGCATCGAGGGGACGTGATCATCACGCAGATAAATTTAGAGCACAACGTTGCTGATTCATTTATAAAGACCCTCATGGCTAAGGTGTTTGAGGGTCGCCTGTAGAATATGAGTCTATGGGGCAAGCCACATTTAGTCTAGGGGAAGTGGGATATTTTTTAACTGGCACATATTATGCCCTAGTTTATTGTTTTATGTGTACTTTTATATTAGTATGACTTTTATATTGTACACTTCACTAGCTTTAGGACAAGTGGGAGATTGTTGCGGTTGATGCCCTAAATCTCGTGGATCCTGTAGTTTGTAATTGTAATGTACAAACATTTTATTAATTTAATAAAATATGAGATTTTTTATTCGACATTTAGTAGCATTAATTTACAAACCAATAAACTAACATCCAAGATTTTCTTCTATAGGTTAACATGTATTTAGAGACATACAAGTGGATCATGTTTAAGTGATAACCTAAATGGTCTGTAGTAGATGGATAAGGTTGAGTATCTTATCCTAGTAACACTACGAATATGGCCCGTTTTGTATGTAAAGTGTTACAAATGATCTGATACTAATCATTCATGTGGAGACATGTGAGCGGGGGTATTCTATACAAAGGGTTTGTATAAGACCAGAACATGAAATGACTAGTCTCATTATATAACACCGTTCATAATAGAGATTTGTCCTTTAATTTTTATGGATGAGAGTGGCCAAATCGCCGACTCAATAAGCCTACCATTTTGGGGATTCGTCTGATTATGGAGCTGGGAACACAGCTACACAAGACAAAATTTACTCCTTCCCTAACGTCTGGGTAAATATATAAATTGCTCCCTTAAATGCTGATTCTGAGCCTTGAACAATGTGGTGCCACACCCTCTCTTGGCCCAAAACGGGTTTGGTCATAGTTAGACTATGACTTATTGTTCATTGGAGGGATCGGTGATACTTAAGGAATTAGATGTAACTACAGGGGCAAATCGGTAATTTTGGTCCAACTGTACTTACGAGCAATTTGTGAAGGGTTGTCGCGTTATTGATTGGTTAGATCTAATGGACACATAAATATATCTATAGTGCGAAGAGTGCAGCTGTCGGTCTTTAGTGAAGTGATCGACAATTAATGAATGTTGAATAATTTAATTAAAGGAGTTTAATTAATTATTCAAGTACCACTAGAACTTCAATCTATAGGTCCATAAGGTCCCCTCTGTAACACAACAGGGACTATTGAGAATCAATTTTGGATTAATTTTAATTTTTCAAATTAATTGAGGAAATTAATTATATGTGATATAATTAATTTAACTTAATTGTATATGATATAATTAATATAATGTATTTGATACATTATAATATAAAGTTTATTTAAGAGGTAATAAATATTTGAATATGATTCAAATGTTTAATTATGTGAATTGGATTCATATATTCAAATTTAGTATAAATGGGATTTATATTAAATACCATGCATTAATGAGAGAATTAAAATATAGGTTATATTTTATTTGATATAATATAAAACTATAGGTCATGCGTTATATATGATATAACATATAGTTATATATATATATATATATATTATATGTATATGTATATGTATATATACATATAATGTATGTATGTATATGTATGTATGTATGTATGTATGTATGTATAATATGTTTATTTTAATTAAAATTAATTTAATTTTAATTTTAATTTTAAATTTAAAGGGAGGGAAATAACTTCCCTCCCCTTAATTCTCTCTTGGTTGATCGTGAAGAGAGGGGAAGTTTTTTTGGGAGATATTCTTCTTCACAGAAGAATTATGATAGATACTTACAATTCTGTGTTTTTTCGTTTTTTATGATCTCTCTGCAATTTTCCAAATTCACTCTTTTCTCCTCTCAATCTCTCCCTCTTCCAAAACTCACAGAGCCCTCACACTCTTGAGAATTCTCATTCTAAGGAGAATACGGAGGTCGCATTTGTGGTGGTGTCTTCATTGTTGGTCTTTTTGGTTTGTGATTGATCGTGATCAGAGAGGGGGCTTCCATGAAGAAGTTTTTGGTTTCTTCAAGGGTATGTAATTCCACCCTTCTTCTTCTTCTAAATTATTCCAAGCAGTAAATTCTTCATTAATGGATAATTTTATGTACTGTAGTTTATTATTCTATGAAAATAAAATTTGGGACAATCTCTACTTCCGATGTGGAACTTCACAGTTCCTTCACCTAGATCAAGCATGCATCCTAAGACCCAAGATTAGACTATAAATCCTAGCATACACATTCAACCATTTGCTACCGGGGTGATTTTAAGCATATACAAACATCAGAGAAACATGCGAGCCCAAAATCAACTAACTAAAACATACATTCATGATAGAGGCGTCAATCCAACACACGAATATATATCAAAATCAAGCAAGATTCAAGAAAACATAAACTCAGTATGCATTAAGTCCAAAGAACATAAATCTCAAGAAAAACACATAGGGTTCTTGCTCCAAAAATTAATAGAAGTTACCTCAACATCCCATAGACAAGAGGAAGAGGAAATGTCCAATCCATCATTTACAACCCAAAAACAAATATAAATCCTAAACTAATATGCTAAAATCTGAAAGGAGAAGAAGGAAATTAAAGCTCCACATCGACCTCCGTGAAATCAGCCTCCCCCTTGACCTAAAATCGAAGAGAAATTTTATAGGAATTGGACGCAACGTTGCAACGCTAGGAAGAGCATTGCAATGCTCCTATTGATTCAGCCCTCAAGCGTCAAGGATGCGTTGTAGCGGGGTGGCTTCAACGCTCATTTGCGACAGGCGCACAGCGCGACGTCATCCTCAGCTTTTGCCATTCAGCGTTATGCAAGCGTTCAGGCTATGCATGTAACGAGCGTTGCGACGCTTTAACAGGGATATTTTGATCATTTCTACTCCTTTGAAACCCGGATGCTTAAATAACATCCAAACTATTTCAAATTAACCCAGATTCTCATCAAATGGCTAATTCTACCTCTTGATTACTCAATACCTACAAAATAAGACAATTAACACATAAAATCCACTAACGAGCCTAAATCAAGCAAGGAAATATAGCTCTTTTTTAGAGCTATCAGCGACAATAATTTTCCCACGAGACAATGATCCAATTGGATCTTAATATCTTCAACCAAATCAGAAATAATCCCTATAGGCTGCACATCTTCTTCTGATGTTAAATCAAAGTTCTTCAAAGCTTCAACAAGGTCGTCGGAATCCATTTTGTCGCTGCTATCATCATACACATGCATACAACAATTTGCTGACACAATCTCCTAAAGAGAGTATTGGAGGTAGGGGTGTTCATGGGTTGGGTTGGGTTAGGTTTAGGGATATTTTAGGCCCAACTCTATGGTTCGATTTGTGTATTTTTCTAACCCAAACTAACTCTTGTTAAATTATGAACCCGAACCAAACCAACCCATAAAAAATGGGTTGGGTTGGGTTGGTTCCATCGGTTCCCTTAAAAAAAAGCTTGGAATCACCAATAAAAAACACATAAGATTCCACGATCCACAAGAACGATATCCAAAATCTATTATAACAAAACAAGTCTCCAAAATTCACAAGAAAGACCATAATATCTACAAAATTCAAAATATAGACAACAATTTTTCCAAATGTCTACAAAATTCAAAATATAGGCAACAATGTTTTCAAATGTCTACAAAATTTATAAGTAAGACTATAATGTCTACTAGGGGCGTTCATAGGTTGGGTTGAAAGACTTTTTAGACTCAATCCAATTGTTCGGGTTGTAAATTTTTTCAACCCAAATAACCTTTATTAAAAAATGAACCCAACCATGAAATATTTGGGTTGGGTTGGTTTTCGGGTTAATTGAGTCATTTATTTAAAATTTTATTCTAAAAAGAAGCAAAACATAAATATGTAAAAGTCTAATTTAATTATTTTCATATACTGAATTAAGATTAACAACTCAATTTCAATTTATATAGTGAAAATTTTCTTTCTAAAGTGTAAAGAAACTACTTCTAAGAGTTGTTGAAGAATAAATTATTCAAAAATATTGGAATTAAATAAAATTAAAATCAATATATGTATAAATAATTTTGTTATAAGTAAGAAAAAAATATATTTTAAAGTTAATAATAAATTCTTGTTGGTTCGGGTTGATTTTGATTATATTAGGTGAACCCATAAACTAACCCAACCCATAAAATTTTCATTTATTTAAACTCAATCCAACCCAACCCAACCCAACCCAAACCGTATAGATTGAATTGGATTGATCGATTTTTTCAGGTTATCGAGTTTTTTGAATATCCTTACTTAGAGGGATCTTGAAATCAAGACCCTAAACTTTGGTTAGAATTATATGATAAGTATACGTCTTCATTAATTGTGATATGTTCGTGTTTTAAAATTTGGATGATTTATATCTTTTCGATATTTGAATTTTGATTCTAATAAATATTATTGTTTACGCAATTACTTAAATATTGATATAATATGTTTATTAGACTAAAAAATAATAATTTGATGTGACATGATATTTAAATCAAATCATTTGCTCCCTATTTTCACTTTAAGTAGCTCATTTAATACTCTTTCATTTAACCTGTTGTCAAGTCAGATTAATTAACATGTCACAATTTTAAAGAAAAAAATACTTCTTGAGTCGGTGTCAAAGCTTTATAATCACTTGCCATAATAAGCTTTAAAACCTAATATTCTTAATAGTGATTCACAGTCCTCCTCTCCAAAGATTAAAGGTTGGATGTACGTCCTACAATTATTGTCCTCAAAAGAAAAGGTAAATATCAATTTATACTCTTAAATTTTGAGAATAATGTCAATTTAAACCCTAAACTGATAATTGTATCAATTTAAACTCTAAACTTTCGTAAGTATATCAATTTAAACCCTAAACTTATAATTATATCAATTTAAACCCTAAACTTTCATAAGGTATCAATTTAAACCTTGAAATTTCATTAGTGTATCAATTTAAACCATCTATTATGTTTTATTTGGATATAGTTACAAAACTTTAAGATTTAAATTAATATATTTATAAAAGTTCAGGGTTTAAATTGATATACTTATGAAAGTTCGGGATTTAAATTGATACAACTATTATCTTGGGGTTTAAATTGATTCTATCCTAAAATTTTAAGGTTTAAATTGATACAATTGTGATTTTAAGATTTAGATGGATATAATTTTCAAAATTAGGAATATAAATTAATATTTACCTACAAAAAAATTAATGTTGTTAAACAAAACGTTAAGTTATAAACTTTCATCTCCTAAACTTTTAAAACACTTTTAAAATGGTTTTAAACAAGATATTGAATTTTAAAAATAGTCTAAAAAATCATGAAATTTTTGTTGTTTTCAACTAAATTTAAAAAAAAAAAAAAAAAAAAAAAAAAAAAAAAAACCGTAAACTATAGATTTTGGGGTCAATCTTTTTATGAAACCAATTTTGTAATCAATTGGTCTTTAATTTTAATCTTTTTAGCTTTGAAAATTTTCATAGATAGAAAGAATGTTAAACTATTTATAGAAATAGCAAAAAAAATACTGATAGACACTGAAAGACTTCTATTAGTTTTATCAGTATCTATCACATAGTATCAGTGATAGATTTCTATTAGTTTTTATCACTAATAGACATCGACGGACTTCTATCGGCCTCTATCAAAGAATATTAAATTTTGTTATTTTGTGTAAATAGTTTTTTTTATTTTTCTATTTTTAAAAATTCTCCTAAATAAATATTTATAATTTTTTTTCAATTTAGAGGAGTATTAAATAGGTATTTAAAGCTTAAAACCTCCTTGAAACTTATAAACTCATTAAACATAACCAAACTTCTTTGTCTATAGCACAAAATTTGTAATTCTTTTTTTTTTCTTTTGAAAAAATTGTAATTTTACCTTTTAGAAAAAAGGAAAAAAAAAGTTAAAAAATTTATTTAAAAAATTAGAGTATAATTCCAAACTTTCCAACTCTAAGTGCTTGAAGTTGATGGAGACCACTCTCTTTCAATCACACATGGCAACACTGCTACTAATGCTTTTTATTTGCCTTTTCTAAATAATTTTCATTATTGTCTCAATATATCCAAAATCAATCTCTCTATTTTCTTTTTCTTTCTTTTTCCACCTCTGTCCCACAATTCAATTCCTTATTATCCAAAAGAGATAATATTAATTGTCTTGTTCTTTTTCCTTTTCTTTCTTTTAATTGATGAGCCTAAACTATATGTTTTGTCTTTAAATTCAATCAATTATTTATTAAAATTTTATTTACATTTCTTAAAAGTTATATACTTTCACATTATCAATACAATCCTTTTCTTTCAACTCTGTCTTGTAAACAACAATTTATTGCCATTACTATACTATTAATGGATGTTAGAGAAATGATGATGTGGAATTTTACTATATATATTGATGCCTTTAAATGAACCAATTAATGGCTGCCATGTTAACAATTTATGAGTGGATATATTTAATTATTTTATATTAAAATAAAAAGTCATTATTCAAATTGTTCGTGGTTCGAATAGTCCCTTACTCCTGTTGTATATATATAAAAGGTCGATGAATAAAACAAACTTTAAGTTGAATCGAATGTATTTGGAATATTTTTTTAAGTCTTTAATTTAAAAAATAAGTCATCTGGAAGAAATCGGAGTATTTAACAATCATTCAAAATAGTTTTTCAAGTGTATGTTAATCATTCTTTTATCAAAAGTGTTTAAATAAAAATGAATTTTTCAAAAAATATTTTTTTCTCAAGTCGGTCCAAACAGTCCCTTCATTTTTAGGAAAGGTAAGAGGTCCAACAAATAATAAATAAAGTTGGGTGGTTTTTTTTAATCTTTCACATTTCCTAGAGTGAAAAAAAAAACTTGAAGTTAAAATATAACGAAAAATATCAATTTATATCTTTGTACTTTGGAGATAGGTAAATTAGAATTTAGAACTAACAATTGTATCAATTTAAATATTAAATATCTGTAATTGTATTATGTAAGTGCATCAATTTACACTTTGCGTAACGTTCCGTGTAGAAAATATCAAGTGACACATATGATTGTATCAATTAAATCTTTAATCTTCCACAACCTAATGAATCAATTTAGGTTTTTAGAATTTTCTTTGAGAATTGTGAATATAGAACTCTAATTGTTCATTTTGTAAAACCTGTTGGGAAAAAAACCATCACTTCTACATCAAAAATAAGTAGAAAAAAACCAGAAAATTAAAAAAATAATAATTAATAAATAAATAAAATAAAATTAGAAACACAAATATTTACGTAGAAAAATCTCAACATAAAGAAAAACTATGATACACCATAATGAAATTCACTATGTGAAAAATTCTTATAATCACATAAAATAATTCTCTCCTCAATCCCTACTACAAAAGCACTCTCTCAAACCTTTTATATCACCCACACCCTTTTTTCACTCTCAAACTAGATAACACATAAAAGTGGATTTAGCTAGCGTAAGTACACCTAAACTTAAAATATTTCCGACTATGGTAATTTAAAACCAAAGGCAAACAGATGCATTTTATATTGTTTGGAGCTCATCACTTTTTTTAACAATTCCGATGTGGGACAACTCTACTTTTAACATTTTGCCAAAACCCAACAAAATCTACATTTGAAGAAGTCTACTTACATGTGTGAATTGATGCATGAATGATTTTCGAAACGTAATCTTAATTAATGGTCTAAATTTATTCATTTATGAGAATATAAGAATTTAATTATACAAATTATGAATTTCATATGATATTTATCGAACAAAATATGAAGAATTGTATAAATTGATACAAGTACAAAAGTTCAAGATTTAGCTTAATACAATTATTAGTTCAAAAATTTAGTTGGTACAACTCTTAAAATTTGAAAATATAAATCAATATAATCCCAAAATTGAAATATTATCTTTTGAAGGAAAAAGACCGATGGATACGATCAAAAAAAAAAACTCAATAAAGAAGTTTTTTTTTAAATAAACATTTACAAAGCACCACAACTAGAACCAACGGCCACTACAACCACAAAGCACAAAAAAGGGACAAAAATTTCGTATTTTCGTTAATAACTGTGTGGTCGAAAAATGAGCATTATTTATAAATTATAATCACAAATATTATGGATCTCGTCCATTCTACTTGTCGGCAAGAATCTTCATAATCGAAGATTCGGACAATATCGTAATTTTCCAACTCCCCCACTACTCTACCTTACACGACGTGTCGTCAACGTTTATCAAATAATTTTGTTTTTAGGGTGAATATACGATTTTGGTATCTGTATTTTAAATTTTATTTTATTTTTTATTTTTCAATTATTTAAATTTAGCTTTGCATTTTCAATTTATTTTCAGTGTAAGGGTAAATATCAATTTATATCCCTAAATATTGGAGGTTGATCGAGTTAAACATTTAACTTATTTACTCTCTCTTCTATTTTTTATTCGACCTATACATTGTGAAATTTACAATTTAAATCAATTAAACTCCTAAGTTTTTATAAGCCAATCATTTAATTTAAAATATTCATTGATTACCTTGAAAATTATCATCTGATAGTTCTCAAAAAGAGCTATTATTTCTAGCTTAATTTAGTTTCGTTAATGGATTTTTAATGTTAATTATCCTATTTTGTAGGTAATGAACACTGAAAAGGTAGAATCGAGCAACTGAAGTCTGACGGGGCTAATTTGAAGCAATTTGGAGGTGATTTGAGTATCTGGACTTCAAAGGAGAAGAAATGACCAAAATGCCCCTAACCGAAGCATCGCAACCCTCGCTCAATGCTCCAGTGAAACATTGAAAGGCAAAACACACGGATGCAAGATACCATTGTAATGCTACGACTATTAACGAAATGCCACCAATGCACACGCACAAGGCAGCATCGCACCAGAGTTGCAACACCACTCCAATGCTCGAGGGCCGTTGTCGACAAGAGCGTTGCAACGCTCTTCCTAGCATTATAATGTTGTGCCTATTGTATAAAAGGATTCTTTCCGTTAGGTAAAGGGGAGGAGGTTGATTTCATGGAGGCCGAAGTGGAGCTTCAATTTTCTTCTTCTCCCTTCAGATTTTAGCATTTTAGCTTAGGTCTTACATTTTATTTTGGGTTGTAATCGATGGATCGGATCTTTATCTCGAGTTTATCTAAAAACTTTTGACGTAATTCCTATCTAATTTCTTTGAGCAAGAGTTCCTATATTTAGTTTATTGAGTTTTCCTCGATTAAATTTGATATTCTTCAACTCTATGCCTTTTTTGAATTTTGATGTAATTTACATTTGCATATGTATTGGATTGACGACTATATCATAATTGCATATCTCAACCAGTTAATTTTGAGCTTGTGTATTTCCTTGTATTCGTCTATGCTTGAATTTACCCCTAATAGCATAGGATTAATGTGAATGCTTAGATTTAGAGGTTGGACTTGAATCTTAGTAATACATGTTCAACCTAGGTTCAAAGAATAAATTGATTAATTGAGTTAGGTTGTCCAATCAATTAGTCGAGACAATTGAATCCTTGATATTCATATATGGTTTTTAATTCTATATGATCGCTGAGAATCCAGTAGAATCAAGAGCATATAGTTGTTTTAGTTATGGTTGGCTTTTTAACCTTAATTAATGTTTAGGACGCTTGATTGATTTGGTTTTATTTAGTTGTTGACCTTTGTAAAGACTAGTCAAATCGAATTGATTTAGTAATTGTACATGCATAGAATAGAATGTTTGTTTAATTATTGAATTCCATGATAGAAATTGCATAGGATTCTCTCTTTTGATCTAGAAATTAGATAGTCTCCTATCCTATATTACATTTACCCTTGCATTTTATGTTTCACACATTTTATCTCTTTGACACCAAAACTCCTTATTTACTGCTCTAGTTAGGAAATTGGCTTAAAGAAACAAATTGTGCTTCCCTGCGGATCGACCCGTACTTACTACTATTGCTACGTCTTTGTAGTGATAGGAGTAGTTTGGTATTATAAATTTTCTTTTGATTCGTGACTCTTTTCGAGAATTAAACGACCCGAAAAGGGGGTGCGACCAAAATGGCGTCGTTGTCGGGGAAGCCATTACGTTTCGTTAGTTAAATTTCTAGTTAGAGCATTTTTTTGCTTTTGATTTATTTTCCTTTTTGTGTCAGTGTTCTAAGCATGGCAGGATATCATCAACAAGGATGGGAATAATCGATTGGAGTATCTCGGCTTAATGACGAGGTTTATGACCTTCGAGGTCAACTTTCTAAGTTAACTTCTTTGGTTAGTCGATTGGTTGCAGGGAAACTGCAGCAGGTGCAAGCATGTAGGATTGATCAACCTGAGCAAGCATGCCAAAGTTTGTAGTGGAGTCCTATGCCACAAGATTACTCCATGGGAGACTATCCTAGTTATATGGATGACGATTTCCATCGGCCTAGATGGGAGGAGTCGTATGGCTATGGAAACCTAGGATGGGACTAGTGCCACTATAATCTATACCTTACCACATCCGACATGTCAATGCAAGCTCACACCGCCAATTCAGGTATGTCATTAGAAGATGTGATGAGACAGCTTGCTGATAACAATCTTCTTTTTTTAGCAGGAGAGCTGCAACCTCTAGCAGAAGAGCTTTAGTATTCAAACTGAGGTTTGAATTGATCTTCATAGTTTGAGAGACTCGGTCGTTCAATCTTCTAATTCAGTTGAGACAGAGGACGCGAATCCCCGCCACTCACATCCTCCACTTGTATGTCTCCACATATATGTTTAAGTTACAACGATAACTATGGATCTTAGTTTATTGGTTTGTGGTTAATGCAACTAAAATATCAAATATTTCATAGACAATGTAAATAAAATATCATATATTATAAATCACAAAATGTTTATTCATACAAGTGTTTACAAACTACAGAACCCTACGAGATTAGGGTATCGACCCCAACAATCTCCCACTTGTCCTAAAGCTAGTGGGATGTACAAGATAATCAAATTACAAGTACACAAAATAATAAACTAGGGCGCAAATGCCCAGTACAAGAACTTGTTGTCACTCCTAAAAGGTCTAGATGATAGTTGTTAAGTAACTGAAGCTCAACATAGTAATGCATGCTTAGGTTTTTTCCAAACTCTCGTATGCTAAAAAAAAGGCAAACATGTTGTAGAAAAAGTAAGTTTGTATGATTTTTTGAAGGGGATTACTCCTCTTTCTTAAGGGTGTGATTAGCCTGGGGCAACTATGACACCTATAGTTTCCCTCTAAGCTAAAGTGCCCTTGAGGAATGAGTAAGCTTCGACATCTTTAAAGGATATGTTGCTCGTAGTTAGACGTCTTTCACGTAACCTGTGTGGGCAAGTCAAAATGAAGGTGGCGTAGTCTAGATGAGGGTTCCTCTTTTGAGTAAAAAAAAAAAATAGAATAAAAGTCTGGTTCCCTTAAGTTTTACATTGCCACCTGAGGTTTAAGAAGCTTAATACTTGATCCTCCAAGCCAGAGTAGGGGAAAATGAGTTGAGGGTTGTATAAAACCTTCTTAAACTAGTAAAAACCTAAATAGGATTGGTTAAGCGCGCACACATGTAGGGGAGAGAGAATTAGTTTTAAATTTCTTGATTTAGTGCATGCATTTGAATGACCCTATCTTTGTGAAGAGCTTGTTATCTTTAGCCTTGAGATTCGAGTCACTCATTTGCATCGCATGATTCATGTCTAGATTTTGTTTTATCTTGCTCGGGACGAGCAAGAATTAAGTTGGGGGTGTTTGATAGCTCTCAAAAAGATCTATTATTCCTAGCTTAATTTAAGCTTGTTAATGGATTTTTTATGTTAATTATCCTATTTTGTAGGTATTGAATGTCTAAGAGGTAGAACCGAGCAATTGGAGTCAAACGGGGTTAATTTGAAGCAATTTGAAGGTGATTTAAGCATTCAGGTTTCAAGGGAGGAGAAACGAAAAAAATGCCCCTGACCGAAGCGTCGCAACCCTCGCTCAACGCTCTAGTGCAACATTAAAAGACATGGATGCAGGATAGCGTTGCAACGCTACCCAAGAGCATTGCAGCACTACAACTTTTAACGGAACACCACCAATGCGCGTGCGCAAGATAGCGTCACGCCAGAGTTGCAACGGCACTCTAGCGCTCGAGGGCTATTGTCGACTGAAGCGTTGCAACACTCTTTTATGCCTATTATATAAAAGAATTCTTTCCGAATTAGGTAAAAGGGAGGAGGTTGATTTCATGGACGCTGAAGTGGAGCTTCAATTTCCTTCTTCCCCCTCCAAATTTTAGCATCTTAGCTTAGGTTTTACATTTTATTTTGGGTTGTAATCGATGGATCGGATCTTTATCTCGAGTTTGTCTATGAATTTTTTAGGTAATTTCTATCTAATTTCTTTGAGCAAGAATTCCTATGTTCAATTTCTTGATTAAATTTGATATTCTTCAACTCTATGATTAAATTGATATTCTTCAACTTATGCCTTCTTTCAATTTTGATGTAATTTAGATTTGTGTTTATGTGTTGTACTGACGACCGTATCATAATTGCATATCTCAGCTAGTTAATTTTGAGCTCGCGCATTTCCTTGTATTCGTCTATGCTTGAATTTACCCCAGTAGTATAGGATTGAATGTGAATGCTTAGATTTATAGGTTAGACTTGAATCTGCATATTCAACCTAGGTTCAAAGAAAAAATTGATTAATTGTATTAGGTTGTCCAATCAATTAGGTTAACACAATTGAATCCTTGATCTTCATGCATATGATTTTTAATTCTATATGATCGTTAGGACCCCGGTAAAATTAAGAGCATATAGTTTAGGTAAGGTTGTCTTTCTAACCTTAATTAATGTTTAGGACGTTTGATTGACTTGGTTTTAATTAGTTGTCGACCTTTGTAGAGACTAGTTAAATAGAATTGATTTAGTAGTTGTGCAAGCATAGAATGAAATCTTTGTTTAATTATTGAATTCCATGATAAAAATTGCATAGGATTCTCTCTCTTACTCTAGAAATTAGATAGACCCCTATCCTATATTACACTTACCCTTGCATTTTATGTTTCACACGTTTATCTCTTTCATACCAAAATCCCTCATTTACCGCTCTAGTTAGGAAATTGGCTTAAGAAAACAAATCGCGCTTCCCTATGGATCGACCCGGACTTACCCTATTCCTACGTCTTTGTAGTAATAGAAGTAATTCGGTATTATAAATTTCTTTTGATTCTTAGTCATTTGAGAGCAATACCAAAAAGGGTTCGAACATCATCCAAACATTAATTCTCAAATGTTTGTAGATTTCTTCAAATGTTAGCTTTTACAAAATGAATGATTAGAGTATATATGGACAATTTTCAAAGAAAATTTTGTCTAATAGTCTAGATTGATTTTTCTATGAAAGTTTAGGAGTTTATTTGATACAATAATAAGTTTCTCACAAGAAATTTTCAAATGGAACTAATGGAGGGTATAAATTGAAATACTTATGAAAGTTTGAGGTTTAAATTGTTACAATTATTAGTTCAAAGTTTGATACAACCCATAAAATTTAAAGGTATAAATTGATATTTTCTCTAACTTTAATTAGTCCTTAAATTATATTTTTTTTATCGAAATCAATAAATATAATTTTTATGCAAAAAGAAAAAGACAATGTGCACAATTTATAAAAAGAATGCTTTCAGAGGCTATTTTTTTTTTCTTAAACCAGTAACAATAGATTACTTTTCAAATTTGTTGAAAATAGAGAGACTAAAATTCAAAATTTGTTGAAAGTAGAAAATCAAATTAAAGATTTATTGAAAGGAACAAAAATTAAAGATTCGAGAGTACAACAGCATGCCTACAAAAATTACAAGGGGCAGTTGTGGATACGTTAAAATAGCTTTTTAAAATTAGGCATGTAGACACTGTTCAATGATTTTGCAAAAATGTCAAAGTTTTAAGCCTAACCCAATTCGCCAATGGACTAAAATAAGAAAAAGTCAAAAATACCCCCCCGCATATTTGAATCTATTCACGCTCAATTCTTCGTTTTCACGCGTAACTTTAGAGTTTCGTCTCTTCTTCACTTCTCTTCAACGTCGAGTCCTTCTTCTTCTTCCAAAATTTCTTCCTCTTTCTCCTCCAAAATTTCGTGTTGATTTCATGCTGATTCTTCTTACCCATAAATTTCTTCATTTTACTAACAATTTCTTGTCGATTCCTCTACTGTAAAATCTCAACTCTCGATTACACTTCTCTCCAGTCTTATACATTACAGCTATTGTTTTTGCTTCAAGTGGAAGAGAAGAATGAAGTAAGAATATATTTTAGAAGATCGGAAGATTAGATGCTTAAATGAGAGAAGGATATGTTTGTTGTTTTATTTGCCATGAATCCCAGGAATGTTTAATTTATGGTTATTGGGTGCTTAGATGGGTGAATGGGTTGTTGTTTTGTTTGGTATTAATTTCAGGAATGATTAACAGTTATGATATAGCTGTCACATTTGTATATACGTCATTGGATAATTCAAGTATATATTCATAAAAGACATCCAATATAGCTATCATAATTACATCAATTTCTCTCTTAAATAAAGGAGTATGTAAGTAATAACCGAAATGTAAGCACAGATGTTATTAAAGGTTTTATTCACATTATATGTCACATAGAAGTTTATGAGATTGTCATCCGATTATCATTTGATTACTATATGATTATCTTATATTTTTCAGTAATTTAGTAGTATCTAATAGTCATCTAATTACTATATGATTGTCATATGATTACCTTATATTGTTTGTCACATAGATCGTAGTTTGTATATAACTATTTGATTGTCATCTGATTTCCTTCTCTTTTCTTTTGCTTTTTTTTTATCTCATATTTAGCAGTTTCGTATATTGTCATTTGATTGATATTTGACTACCTCTATTTTTGTCGTATAATTAATAGTTTCTAATATTGTCATTTGATTGCCCTTTGATTATCATTTGATTTCTATTTGAACTTCTACTATATCATTTGATTGCTATTTGATTACCATGCGATTGTAATCTGATTGCTATCTTATTACCATATGATTCTAATTTGATTGCTATCTAATTACTATCTTATTCTTCTTTATCTTCTTAGGTTGTTAAGAATGAAAGCCTAAAATGAAGAATGAAAGACCAAAAAGAAAATTGAAACCCACATCTAACGTTGCTAATTTGTAAATGACAAAAGAACACGAATCTCAAAAAAAAAAAAAAAAAAAAAGCACAGAAGGCATATAATAATATTGAAGCATCTAGTTTTGAATTGAAGATTTCACGACTGAAATGAGATGCTTGTCTTTTGGAAAATTTGTAGATTTTGATGTTAGATTATATATTTTTTATTGATAACATATTGAACAATGTTCTCATATACTTGATGTTAGACTTTCACGTTAGCACATAATTTTTTTTTTTATATAATGTACTAATGAAAATCACATGACAATCAGATAGCAATAGAATATCAATAAGATATCAATCAGATGACAATCACATGTTAATCAAATAGAAATCACAAAGTACTTAATATCTAATGAAAATCACATAGCAATCATACAACTATATGTGATTTTCTATGCTTAAACAATTCACTCATGCAATTTCCAATTTAATTTTCACATCTTGTATAACATATTAGATGTATTATTAGCAATAAGTTATGAGTATCACTTAACCAACTATTACATTGATATTAATTAATTTATGAGGGAAAATTATAATATCAACTATGAAATTAAAAGGTACAAAGTAATAAATTTTACTAACCATAAAAATTAAATAGAAATCACAAAATATTTAATATTCAATAAGATAGCAATTACCTGACAATCAACTAAAAATCGAATATCAGATGTCGTATTTTAGTCAAAGATTTGTATGATTTGTTGAAAGATTACATATAAATCAACCCGCAGGCATGCTTACCTAAGTTAGTGAAAGTGGGTTGGTTCAACCAATTTTATCCCACACCATCTTACTTTTCAATTATTTTCAGTAATAATTAAGCCAACAAGAGGAAGGAAAAAAATATGATCTTAAAGTGCTTGTAGAAGAGTTAAATGGGAGTAGTGGTATCTCATAGAAGAAGTTTGGCAAATATCATCAATGCTTGCTTGTGATTGCTTTTTACAGTGGATAAAATTTATACAACAGATTAATACAGATGAAGATTATGGTTAATCCCATTCAATATGGAAGAACATGGTAATTAATGAAAAGGCAAAGCCAAGTATGAAATAGAAATAGGTTAATCCTTAACGTCCTTTATTTATGGCTCTCTTTCTTCCAATTTCTCCCATGATAATCAAATAGAAATTACATAGAACTCACAAATTACTAAGCTAAGTACAATTTCAACTTTAATTTCTATTACCTTAAATTTCTATTAGCTCACAATTAGCTAACAACTAGATTTATCAATGTTACATCAATTTTCAATAGTCAATTGTCCTAGATAAAGAATGAGAATAAATTTATAGAATTTGAAATTTTCTTAATAATTTCTTCTCAGCTTAATAATTTGGAAGAAATTGTTCATAATCTTCTTTGCAAATTGTTGAATTTTGATGGCCTATTGTATTTTATTGTCATCACGTTTTTAAAATAATGACTTCTTGAACTTGGGAACAAGACCTTTTCATTCAAAATCTAGATGCTTCTCGATTCCATTAATTAATTCAATGATCACTCTTCTTCGATCCTAACTCCAGTTGAAAAAAAAACAATAAGAGAAAAAGCTTATATGATTTAGTTTCTATAACCTAATTTTAATTTCTTAAAACCCAAACCAAATTAAGGAAGAACATGAAGAATCTGTTAGGGCTAAAGTTGTAACCGAAATAAAAATTGAAAAATAAGCTGGAAGAAGAGGGAAACTAGAGAAACGGGAAGAAGTACACTGACGTTTGATGAACAAAAACGACGGTGGTCAGAAGCAATTATTGAAACCGGAACATAAACTGAAAGAGAGTTTAAAGAGAGAAGGGGAGAGAGAGTAACTCATAGAAAAAAGCTTACTAGCAACGACAACTGACCACTGATGAGCGACGTGGTTGGCAATTATATTGCTAGACGAGCAGCGGTAAGGAGTGCATGAGAAGTAGGATTGGCAAAAAAAAACTTGTGGGGCCCCGACCCGATCGGGTCGGGGAATCCCCAGATTGACCGAGGATGGGGTCAAACTGGGACCCCATCCAGGGACTGGGTGGAGACAGGGACAGTATCCCCGCCACGACCTCGACCTCGATTTATATATATATATATATATATATATATATATATATTTAGATACAATTTTCATTTCTACCCAAACCCAAAAGTTAAAAATACAACTCCCAATTAATAATTCTACCCAAAAGCCCATAATCTAAACTCTAAGCCCAAGCTCAATCTCAATCTTTAATTTTTAAACCTAAAAGGAAAAACCCTAACCTGAAATTTCAATCTTCTTCTTCCTTCCTCTCTCACCCTCACTGTCGACTGTCGTGCCTCACCCAGTCACCTTCACTGTCGCTCACTGCCTCACAGTCACCATGCCTCACCCTCATAGTCATCGTGCCTCATGGCCAGCGTGCATCGCTCACGCCACATAGCCTTCTGTTCTTTAAGCCGTCCATTGTTCAATCCGTCTGTTTGTGTACGTCCGTTGAAGCCGAATTTTCCGTTCAGTGTAAGTTACTTTACTATCACTGTTTTTTTTAAATTACATCTCTGTTTGTTAAAATATTGAATTTTTTGTTGTTATTCTTAAAATGTTGAAATTTTTTGTTGTTAAAATTCTTAAAATGTTGAAATTATTTATTGTTAAAATTGTGTTAAGTTGGTTATTGTTGTTAAGTTTGTTACATTGTTAATTATTTGTTTGTTACATTGTTTAAACGATGAAATTATTTGTTTGTTGAGTTGGTTATTGTTTGTTACATTGTTTAAATGATGAAATTATTTGTTTGTTTAATTTGTTATTATTTGTTTCATTGTTTAAATTATAAAATTAGATCAATTTCATAATTTAAAAAGCTAGAATTATGTCTTCGAGGATCTTAATCATGGAAACACATGATCACGACGATCCTAATCATCGAGGATCTTATGTTCGCTCTTACGGAGGTATGTCCTTCTATTCCAGCTCCAAATGCCGCTCGAAATGTTCGGGAGGCATATGAGTGATGGACACAGGCGAATGAGAAGGCCCGAGCCTACATCTTGGCAAGTCTTTCTAAAGTATTAGCCAAAAAACATGAGCCTATGGTCTCAGCACGTGAGATCATGGATTCCTTGTAGGGGATGTTTGGATAGCCATCTGAGCAGCTTATGCATGAGGCTCTGAAATATATATTCAACTCCAAAATGGAAGAAGACACCTCTGTTCTTGAACATGTGCTTAACATGATGGTCCACTTCAATGTGGCGGAGTTGAATAGGTCTATCATCAATGAGGGCAGCCAGGTTAGCATAATCCTGCATTCATTGCCAGAGAGCTTCTTGCACTTTGTTAGCAATCTGATTCTTAACAAAATGAAATATAACCATACAACTCTCCACAACGAGTTGCAGACCTACCAATCTTTACTAAAAAGTAAGGAGAGGAAGAAGGGTGAGGCAAATGTTGCTTCATCCTCCAAGATGTTCCATAGAGGTTCGACCTCAGGAATGAAGTCTACACCTTCTACTTCTAACTCTACAAATGGAAAGAAGAAGAAGTGTGGTAAGGAAAAAGAGAACGTGACTGCTAACCCACTGCCTGTCGCCTCAAGGAAACGTCCACTGGTTGAAAAGGAAAAGTGTTTCCATTACAATCAAGATGGACACTGGAAGAGGAATTGTCCTCGCTATCTGAAAGAGAGGAAGGCAGCCAAGACTAAGGCCAAGGCTGATAAAAGTAAATATGATTTACTTGTACTTGAAACTTATTTAATGGAGAATGATGATTCAGCCCGGATAATTGATTCGGGCGCCATTAACCACGTTTGTTCTTCTTTTTAAGGGATTAGATTCTAGCGACAGCTGGAGGGTGGTGAGATGACGATGTGAGTAGGCACTGGGCACATTGTCTCAGCTGTGGCAGTGGGAGGGCTCCAGTTAGCTTTACAGAATAGGTTTCTAGTTTTGAATGATGTATATATTGTTCCCGAACTTAAGAGGAACCTTATTTCTGTAAAGTGTTTATTGTAATGTAAATACACTATCTCTTTTAATGTGGATAAAGCGTTTATTCATAAAGATGGTGTTATTATTTGTACAGCAAATTTGAAATCTAATTTTTATGTGTTAAGGTCGTTAGCCATTAATTCCCTCCATAAGACAGAATTGTTTAAAACTGTTGTAACTCAAACAAAACGTCGACATATTTCTCTAAAATAAAATGTCCATCTTTGGCATCTTCGTTTAGGACACATCAATCTCGATAGGATTGAGAGATTGGTGAAGAATGGACTTCTAAGTGAGTTAGAAGAAAATTCTTTACCAATGTGCAAGTCTTGCCTTGAAGGTAAGATGACTAAACGACCCTTTACTGGAAAAGGTTATAAAGCCAAGAAGCTTCTTGAGTTAGTACATTCTGATCTTTTTGGTCCTATGAATGTGCAAGCTCGAGGTGGCTATGAGTATTTTATCAGTTTTACTGAGGATTACTCCAGGTACGGGTATATTTATCTTATGCAACGGAAGTCTGAATCCTTTGAAAAGTTCAAAAAGTTCAAGGCTAAAGTTGAAACGCATTGGATAGACGTATTAAAACACTTCGATCGGATCGAGGTGGAGAGTTTTTGGACTCGACATTCCAGGACTATTTGATAGAACATGGAATCGTTCCTAACTTTCAGCACCGAATACACCTCAGCAAAATGGTGTAGCAGAGAGGAGAAATAGAACCTTATTGAATATGGTTCACTCGATGATGAGTTACACTTCTTTACTGGACTCGTTTTGAGGTTTCGCAGTGGAGACTACGGTATACATACTCAATTATGTTCCCTCCAAAAGTGTTGCGAGAACACCTCTGGAGTTGTGGAACGGGCGTAAAGCTAGTTTACGTCACTTTTGCATTTGGGGTTATCCTGCACACGTGCTTGAGGCTAATCCCAAGAAGTTGGAACCACGGTCAAGGTTATGCCTCTTTGTAGGCTACACCAAAAGTACTCGATGGGGTTGTTTTTATGATCCGACGAAAAATAGGGTGTTTGTTTCAACGAACGCTATTTTCCTGGAGGAGGATCATATAATGGAGTACAGTCCACGAAGTAAAGTCGTGTTGTGTGAGCTTTCCAATGAAACTACTGAAACTTCAACAAGAGTTTTTGAAGAACCTGCTATATCAGCAAGAGTTGTTGATGGGAGTTCATCTAGTAGGTCGGTTCCACCTCAAGAGTTGAGAGAACCTCGACGTAGTGGGAGGGTTACGAACCCGTTCGTTCGCTATCTGGGTTTCACGGAAATCCTTGCTATGGTAGCAGTGGCGACGTTGAGGATCTTATCAGAAGACAATTGAGGATGTTGATCAGGATGAATGGGTCAAGGCCATGGATCTTGAGATGGAGTCGATGTACTTCAACTCAGTATGGGATCTTGTAGATCAGCCAGATGGGGTAAGACCTATAGGTTGTAAATAGATCTACAAGTACAAACGGGGCGCTGATGAGAAGGTACAGACTTCAAGGCTCGACTTGTGGCAAAGGGTTATACCCAGGTAGAGGGAATCGACTATGAGGAGACTTTCTCGCTTATTGCCATGTTAAAGTCGATATGCATCCTCCTGTCCATTGCAGCTTATTATAATTATGAGATCTGGCAAATGGACGTCAAGACGGCCTTTCTGAATGGCAATCTTGAAGAGATCATTTATATGGTGCAACCCGAGGGATTTATAGCCCAAGGTCAAGAGCAAAAAGTTTGCAAGCTGAATCAGTCCATTTACGGGCTGAAACAGGCGTCTAGATCTTGGAACATACGGTTTGATACTGCGATCAAGTCGTATGGCTTTGACCAAAACGTTGATGAACCTTGTGTCAACAAGAAGATCATCAATGCTTCAATAGTCTTCTTAGTGTTGTATGTAGACGATATACTACTCATTAAGAATGATGTAAGTCTACTGACTGCAGCTAAGAACTTACTAGTGATCCAATTCCAAATGAAAGATTTGGGAGAGGCTCAGTTGTTCTTGGTATATAGATCTTTCGGGATCGTAAGAACAAAGTCCTAGCACTGTCTCAGGCATCGTACATTGACAAGATATTGCTCAAGTACTCGATGCATGACTCCAAGAGGGGCCTACTGTCGTTCAGGCATGGAGTCATTTTGTCTGAGGACATGTGTCCTAAGATGCCTCAAGAGGTTGAGGAGATGAGACGGGTCCCATATACGTCTGTTGTTGGCAGTTTGATGTACGCGATGCTTTGTATTCGTCCAGACATCTGCTACGCTGTGGGCATAGTCAGTAGGGTCACTGGACCGCAGTGAAAAACATCCTCAAGTATCTTTGGAGAACAAGGGACTACATGCTCGTGTATGGTTCTAGGCATTTGATCCTTACTAGATACACGGAAATTGACTTTCAGACTGATAAGGACTCTCGCAAGTTCACATCAGGGCCAGTCTTTACTCTTAACGAAAGGGTTGTAGTGTGGCGAAGCATTAAGTAGGGGTGCATCACCGACTCCACTATGGAGGCAGAGTACGTAGCAGCTTGCGAAATGCTAAAGAAGCCGTCTGGCTCAGGAAGTGCTTGACAGAATTGGAAGTTGTTCCAGATATGTCTAGGCCCATTACCCTATAGTGTGATACTCGTGGAACAGTGGCGAACTCCAAGGAGCCGAGGGGTCACAGGCGCGACAAACACATAGAGCGGAAGTATCATCTAATCCGCAAGATAATGCATCGAAGGGACGTGATCGTCACGAAGATCGTTTCGAAGCACAATGTTGTTGACCCCGTTTACGAAGGTTCTCGCAGCTACAGTGTTTGAGGGTCACCTTCAGAACATGGGTCTACAAGATCGCCCGCTGCTAGACTAGGGAAATGGGAGATTTTATTGTACTGGGCTTTTATGCCCTAGTTATTGTTTTGTACTACTTTTATGTACACCTCACTTCGCTTTAGAACCAGTAGGAGATTGTTGGGGTTGATGCCCTAAAGTCTCGTGTCCTGTAGTTTGTAAACAGTTTGTACGAATGCTTGTGTTGTATAATATATGATATTTACCTCACATTTTGATTTTTCTCAGTTGCATGTTTTATTTGCTTTACCACAAGCCTATAAACATAAAATCCCTGGTTATCTGTATGTAACTTAAGCATGTATGTGGTGACATACAAGTGGATCATGTCTTGAGTGATAACCAAAATGGTCTGTAGTATATGGATATAGGAAGGAAACCTAATCCTAGTAAACGTTACGGATGCGGCTCGCTTTGTGAAATGGTCACAAGTGTTGTGACTTATCACAGATGGTCTGATCCTGATCATTCATGTAAGGGACATGCGAGCAAAGGTGTCCAATACAAAAAGTCTGTATAAGACTTAACCACGAAGTGTTAACATCTCGTTATATAACACCGTTCATGACAGAGACTTCACTTCACTAGGATGGCCATAGGTAACATGACCACAATCCTGAGTAAGTTGGGAACTCCTGCAATTTAGGGCGGTTCTTTGATTTGTATGGGTGCGAGTGATCAGGTCGTCGATTCAAACCTACCATTTTGGGGATTCATCTGATTTGGGAGTTGGGAACTCAGCTACACAAGATGGAATTCATTCCTTCCCCGAAGTAGAGGTAAGTAGATAGATAACTCCCTTAAGGGTTGATTCCAGGACTTGAACGATGTGGCGCCACACACCTTCTCTTGGCCCGAAAGGTGTTCATACATATTTGGACTATGTTGTATTGTTCATTAGAGGAATCAGTGGTACTTAAGGAGTGAGAAGTAACTACAAGGACAAAATGGTAAATTGGCCCAGTTGTACTTACGAGCATCTGTGAATGGTCATCGTACTCATGATTAGTTATATCCAATGGACACATAATTTTATTTGTGGTAAGAAGAGTTTAGCTGTTGGTCTTTAGTGGAATATCTGACAGTTAACAGATGGTGGATCTCGTGGCTAAAGAGTTTAGTTAGCTATTCATATACCGTTGGAGCTTCGAGCCACAGGTCCATTAGGTCCCCTGGATAGCTTGGATAAAGTCGAGAATCAGTGTTTGGGTCAGTTTGAAATGTTCAAATTGACAAGAGAGAGTTCAATTATATATGATATAATTGGACTGGTTAATTATATATGATATAATTGACTAAATGTATAAGATGCATTAATTTTGGAGGAAATTAGATATAAATATGATTTATATCAAGTGGAGGATAAATTACTATAGTATATATATGATATCAAACTATAAGGTAAGAATATAATATGATTATATTCATTAATTATTAAATTGGTTAATTATATGATAATTTGCCAAAAATCTCTCCTCAGTCGTGCCTTAGTGGGAAAATCCGAAGTCGATTATTGTAACCGAAGAATAAAATGAAAATTTGTTTCATTTTGCAAAAAGTTTTTGAAAATTCGCAATCGATGTGAAAACGTAACGATCGCATAGTTTGAGAGCCTATACGATAGTCGTTCATCGTCTAAACGATCGCACACCCGTCCCTAAACGATCACATAGTGTGCCGCATTTTCTAAATGATCATCTACCATTTATTAAACGATCGCTTAGTAAAACCTACACGATCATGTAGCTTCTTCTAAACGATAAGCACATAACTATACGATAACTCTTTCTCTCCCACTTGCTTATCGTCTACACGATTTGTTTTCTCTCCGACCTTTACCAAATTCACTAAAGACCACACTTTGGATTCTCACTCCGAGAATACCAAGGGCTCCATTTGGTGATGTCGTCCCCGCTGTTATTCACTTGTTCATGACTGTTCGTGTTGCTGCCATTCGTGTAGACGATCGTGCTGCTGCAGTCGACTGGTTTGTTGGGCGATAGAGTACGCGTAGAGGTTCTTCCGCTACGTCAAATTTCAATGCTTGAAGAGGGTCTTCAACTAGTATGAGAACTCTTTCTTTTATATTTTATTGTTCGAAGCATGCCGTTAATTAGTGTAAATTGCATAATTGTTTGATAGAATGTGTGTGTGGTGATTTCGGTCACAATGAAATCAGAAAGATATAAACTCGCTCATGGATGCTCTTCGTTAAGAGTTCCTTCAAATCAGGTTTATATATGTCCCTTCTCCACACACTTCTAAGATGCTCCATGAAGAAATAATGAAATGTCTGTTAGATTGGAATATTGATCGAAAGTTGTCATCTATAACTGTAGATAATTGTAGTATAAATGACTCCATGGTTAATATGCTTGTTGATAGTCTGTCTGGTAACTTAATCTTTGGATGGGAGTTTCTTTTATATGTGGTGTTGTGCTCATATTCTGAATTTAATTGTGAAGGATAGGTTGGTAGTGATAGGAGATGGGATTGAAAGAGTTCGTAGTTGTGTGAGTTTTTGGTACACAAAAAAAGAAAGAGAAATTTGAGGAAACTGTCCGTCAGTTGAATGTTTATGATGGTAAAATGTTGAGTCTTGATTGTTGTATTAGGTGAAATTCTACATATTCTATGTTAGTCACTGCATTGAAGTACAAGGTTGTTTTTTATTGATTAAAACAATGTGAACCAAAGTACAAGTGTTTGCCTTTAGGTCAAGATTGGGTATTAGCTAAAGAGATATGTGAAAAACTGAAAATATTTCATCATGTGACTGACATATTTTCTAGATCCAAATATCCTATTGCAAATCTTTTTTTCCAAAAATTTGTAAACTGAAATTGCTATTTCTGAGTGGACAAGTTCTAGCTTTCAAGATATAAGAGATATGACTGCAAATATGATTTCAAAGTTTGATAAGTATTGGAAGAAAATTCATGGGGTAAAGACCATAGTTGCAATTTTAGATCCTTACAAATTTAAGTTGATTGAGTTTTACTTCCCTATAATTTATGGAGATACCTTTTTCCTTGAGGTAGAAAGGATTAAAAAAAATTGTTCAGATTTGGAAAAAGAATATCATGAAAGTGAAAGTGATGATTCTCGCTCTAAAAATTTGGATGGAACATCAAAGATTGCAGAATTTGATGATTTTAATAATTATGACTTGTTTATATTAAATTACAATAAGATGAATCAAAATCAACAGTTTGATGCATATTTGAATGAACATGTCTTACCCCGATCATCTGATTTTGACATTTTAAGTTGGTAAAATTTGAATGAGGTTTAGTATCCCATTTTAGAAGAAATTGCTAGAGACATAATAGTCATTCCCTTATTTAGTGTTGCATCAGAGTCTGCTTTTAGTACCTGCGGTCGGATTGTAAGCCCACATCGTAACAAGCTTCATCCGAAGACAATAGAGGCTTTGATGTGCGTTCAAAATTGGATTGCAACTGAAGTTTTGACAAGTATGTTAGTTTGTTTATGTTGTTTTACCTATCTTTAACATTTAATATATTAATAATTTTTTTGTATTATAAATATGTGATGTGACAACATAAGGTACTAACACAGGAAAAGAAGTGGTTAAACATTTAACAACTGTTTTGGAAGATGCAGATGACTCTGATGAAGATGAAGTGATAACTGAGGTATGTTCAAGGATTAACATTATTTCTTTATGACCAATTTTAAACTTGTTGTCTAGTTATTTTTTTGTAACATTATTTATTAATTATATTTTAAATATAAGAATAATGCTCACAACTAAGGATAAACGATCACAATGTCAAGAAAGGAGGAAAAATTGAAGTCGATCAAGAGCAATTTAAGATCATGGTTGTATTTGTAATGGTATAAGACATGATTTTAATTGACTTCTAGCACTCGAACTTTATTTAATATAAGTTATAAACTTATTTAATGGATTTGTAAACTTCTAAATTATGTTTATTTCATGAATTAGTTTATTAAATTAGTGTACTTTTAAACAAAGTGATTTGATTAAAAAAATGTTAATAGGAAATTCCTGCTGGAAAACGGGGACTTGACGGGGAATCCCCACCCCCATTCTGGCCCTATTGCCAACCCTAATAAGAAGGAACGGCGGAAGAACGAGGAGTGGATTGGTCGGATGGCTTAAAGACTAGAAGTTGAGAGTAAAAGGGACGATTGATAATGGGGTCTATTCGTGAATAGAGTGATGAGGAAAAAAGTTTTTTAGTGTAAAACAGAATATAGAAAAAATTAAAATGAAAATTGAATTTTTTTGCTATTCCTGCCAAATCTATAAAAGCCAAACTATATTTCTAATTCCCCTAATTAGTTTTGACACTCATTACAAATTTCCAAATTACAATAAAAACTCAAAGTACACAAAAATGGTATTTAAATTTTTTTTATTAATAAATGATGGAGATCTTTCTAATTATTTAAAATAATATCGTCCATAGTAATTACAAAATGCTAAATTATAAAAAATGTTCCTGAATTTTGTACTTTGTATCAAAAATACCTCTGAACTTTCAAAAGTTATAAAAATACTCTTAAACTTTCAAAAAGAGTAAAAAAATGTCCTTGTTAGTTTTGGATAGAAACCGTTAAAATTTTGTTTAAAAATACTCTTAAACTTTCAAATGTTTCAAAAATACTCTTAATTTAAGAAAAAAATGGTTTATAAATACTTTTACCATTAGGATATGAACAAAAATTGTTAATACCTCGTTACAAAAGAAAACTTTAAAATTTTAAAAAAAATAACGGTAAGAATATTTTTTAACTATTTTAAAAATTTAAAGATATTTTTGAAACTTTTAAAAATTTAAAGATATTTTTTATACAAATACAAAATTTATGGATATTTGGTATAATTTAGCCTTATCAAAATGTATAAAGTATCATCCACGTGTCGAAACAGTGTTTGAGTGACGTAAGGGAGAAGACCGTTAATATCATTTAATTATTAATTTATTAAGAAATTCCTCTTTATTATTTATAATATCCATACTTGATTTTAATCTTGGTTTTTCTCTTTCCTTTCAGTATAATCTCCTACTTTCATTCCTTACAAAAGCAGAATTACAAAAGTTTAGACTTTTAATTTATACCATTTTAAATTTAGAATTTTAAGCAATAAAATCGTTAAAGTTTAGAGGGATAAATTGTTTTTTTTTATGTTGAATTATAAATTTGACCTCTGTATTCTAAAAAAATGAAAATTTAGCCCACTTAATTTTAAAAATTATAATTTGCATCCTTATAATTTAACAAAATCACATAAATAATCCTAGATAAAACTCTCAAACCATATAAATTACTTACTAAATTTTAACGTTTTTCCATAGAAAACAAATTAATAATTTAAATTTTCTTTTTTATATATATCCAAATCAGTCAAATCTCCAACATGTGACTATGGTTTAATGCGCTAAAGAAAAATCTGAAGAAAAAAACTCGAATCAAGTATATTCCAAGTAAATAAGAACATTAAAATTAAATTATAAAGTAAAACCTCGTAGTTTAAAATAAAATTAAAAAAAAAAAAATTAAAAGTTAGAATTTAGTTTAAATTTTAAAAGTTATAATTTTTTTTTAGTTTGATAACACTCATAGGTTAAATTGTAATTTTGCTTCCTATAATTAGATAAACTTAACATTTAGTTCTTATATTTTGATAAAACTCTCATAAATATCCTTATTGTAAGGATTATGTATGAGAATTTTATTAAACCATAGGGATTATTTTCATGATATTTTATCAAATCATAAGGACTAGTACTTGAATTTGAAAACCATAGAGACTAAATTCTAATTTTTTTCAAATCATAAATACCAAATTTGTAATTAAACTTACCTCATAAATAGCCTAAATGGTCTTGATAAAACTTTCATAAATGGCCCTTTGAATATTGACAATTTATAAGGATTTCCATCAGACTAGATCAACTCAAGTATAACTTTCTCCAAATTAAAGAGACCAAATTTATAATTTAACAAAACATTCATTATCATTCTAAAATTCAATATTCAATCTCTTAGTCTGCAATAGTTGAACCAAAAATAAAAAACTATCCACCATCGATTTCAAAGTTAAAAGTTCGATTTCCCTCTCACGTTGTAAAAAATAAAGGAAATAATACATTTTTTATCCCTAAGTTTTGATTACGATTTCTATTTGGTCACTAGATTTTAAAATATTGCACATTTAGTCTTTAAATTTTGAGTTTTGTTTCAATTTAGCCTAAATCTTGAGTTTTGTTTCAATTTAGTCTCTAAGTTTCAAATGTTACAATTTTTCCATTCCAATTTAAGTTTTGTTTCAATTTGGTCCCTAGATTTCAAGATTTTACATTTTTTATCTTAATTTTCATTAAATACTCACCTTCATCAATTGACGTCAATTTCTATTAATTAATTAATTAAAAAAATAACTGTGAAGCAAAATTTTAAATTTAATTTTAAAAGTGACAAAAATAGTGAAACTTAATTAATTATAATTTTTATTACGATTTTTAATTTATTAACATAATTTAACTCTAAAGATGAAAAATGAATATTTAGTAAAAGATGATATTAAAAATATAAATTTTGAAACATATGAACCAAATTAAAGCAAAACTCAAATATCAAAAATAAAATTATCGCATTTTAAACTTTAGAGACTAAATTGAAATTAAACTCAAAATTTATGAACTAAATATATAACATTTAAAAATCTATGAATTAAACAGAAAGTACACTCAACATAAAATAAATAAAAAAATAAAAATATTTTTTTCAAAAAAATAAATAAATAAAATAAAATAAAACAAGACAGAGAGCGAGACATACAAAGAAAAACAGCCGAACAAGAAAAAAACTTGGAATTTTTTCTTTCTTTGGGAGTCGAATGGAAGTTACCAAATTAGAACATTTACTTTCTTTCCCAAAGAAAAAAGAAAAAGAAAATGATGAATATCATTAACACTGGAGCGAGCAGTAACAGAAAGAAACGGGATTCGGTCCGTCTTCCTAAGTTACAAAACCCAAAAAAGCAGATATTTTTTTCATCCTCACTCTTCCTCTTCGAACCCCATTTGACTCCTTTACCGACACTCCCACGCGCTTCTCCCGTGTTTCTATTCAAACCCATTTCCTTTGATCCAATGCCCATGGTGGTTGTGGTTCAAAGAAATGCTCTGATTCTGCTTCCTTCAATCGCATAAATGCTCCTTTATTACTTTCCTGATTCTTCATTTCCCCTTCAATCTTATCCTTTCCTTCATTTTCATTCCCCTTCCGTTTCCTTTTTGTTCTTAACTTCAACAGATCGTCAATTCTTCTTTTAGGAACAAAATTAATCGCCTCTCTCTCTCTCTCTCTGTTTGTGGGGTCTTTCTTCTTTTTCTTCCTGTTTTCTCTGGGGTGTAATGGAGAAGAAGGCATATTCATAAAGGGGTTCTTCATTTTTCTTTCTTTCCATCTTTCCCCTTTGATTTCTTTTGATTTTTGGTGATTTGGGTCAGTTTGAGAACGGATTTTAGATGGGGTTGCTTAGTAGTATACTGGGTTTCTTTGGCTTTGGCTTGGGAACTTCGGTTGGGCTTGTGGTTGGATATTATATGTTCATCTATTTTCAGCCATCAGATGTCAAGGTTTGTTTATCTTTTCAATTTTTTTGTTCTTTCTGTTTGTGGAAAATCTTATGCTTCTACGGATCCGCACTGTCACTATGTGCTCTCTGCTCTGTGTAGGAATCTTGCTCTAATTGCATTGAATTGAGAGTATTTTTTTAAAAAAAAAAATGTTCAGTGGTAATTCCCAGTTCGTTTGGGATTTTTCCTGTTATTGACTCTAGTAGTTGTCAATTTGATAAGTTGGGGGTTTCGCTTGCTCGTACTGATGAAGACAGGACAGACCTAAGCACTTGTGTCCCCTATTTTCCTTGATTTTCTTAAGGATGTTTCCTAGGATTTCATTTAGATGTCACCCATTCTTTCCCCTCCCTTGTACTTGCTTTAACTTAGAGGACTGTTAGTGGCAATTAGAAAGGAGAGAAAGAAGAAGAAGAGAGGCTATGATTGAGGAAGATATTTACAGTATTTACGGTTTCCTTTTTGCCTCTGTTTCTTGTTCTTGGGTAAATGGAGACATGGTAGAGGTCATAGATGCTTTGACCTGGAATTAGGATGTGACCTTATTTATGCATGCAGTTGGGGACTAATTGTTGGTAGATTTATATTGTTTTTGTTGTGCATCGAGAGTATGGACGATTTGGTTTCTTCTCTTTCTCTATTGGCGATTGTCTCATGCATATATGTGTTGACAGAATTCAAGCTAGACTTGGAAATTTTTGGAAGTGTTTGTTAAGACTTCATACAAGTTGCTCCATATTTAGCCTGATGAAATAGACTTGAAATTATTGACGATTTTGGTCGTCTATACAAGTTTTGATATGTGGAAATAATCACAAAAAAAAATTGTAGCACGATTGTGTTGTCTTTATTCTCTCGGTTGTTATTGTTTCAGGATCCTGTTGTTCGCCCTTTGGTTGAGCAAGATACTGCCTCGTTGTTGCGGATGATGCCAGAAATACCTCTATGGGTGAAAAATCCTGATTATGATCGTGTATGTCACCATTTTGTTTATTGTTCTTAGAATATGAATGCATATGATTCATTGTTTAGGTTTGGTAACATTTTTCTTTGTGCTTTTCGTCTTTCTTGTAGGTTGACTGGCTCAACAAATTCCTTGAAATTATGTGGCCTTACTTGGACAAGGTTCGTGCATTGCAATTGACAATTGATACTATTTTTTAGAGCCATTCGGGCGATCATTTTTGTTTTACCCTTTTCTTTTCTTGCTACCTTTCCTAGGCCATTTGCAAGACGGTGAGGAACATAGCAAAGCCTATTATTGCAGAGCAAATTCCAAAATACAAAATCGACGCTGTTGATTTCGACACTCTTACATTGGGCAGCTTACCACCCACTTTGCAAGGTAAACTCCCTCTCCCATTCCCTCTTTGAGTGTAATGTCGTGTGATTGATTGTTATACATAGCACCATCCTAGGACTTTGATGTGACCTGTACTGATCAAATGCCTGTTCTTTACAAAATTCACTTCTTTACTCCAGTGTTTTGTTATAATTATATTGCTCCATTTTAGGGAACTAGATGATTGATCTCTCTCTTTTATGAATTGTAACCAGGAATGAAAGTTTATATGACTGATGATAAAGAGCTGATCATGGAGCCATGTATGAAATGGGCAGGAAATCCGAATGTTACTGTTTCAGTGAAAGCATTTGGATTGAAAGCGACAGTTCAGGTTGTGCTCATTAAGTTGAAAAGCAACTACATGCACAAATATTGATTCATTTATGTTTATTTGCGAGTATAATGTCAGTGTTGTCTGTATTTAGTAATTTGAACTAAGGAACCAGAAATATCTGATTTTCTCTCGACTTTCAGGTGGTTGATTTGCAAGTGTTTGCTATTCCACGTATCACCCTGAAGCCTTTGGTCCCATCATTTCCTTGCTTTGCCAAAATATTTGTGTCTCTCATGGAGAAGGTGCAGTAACCGCCGCCGGTTCAATTGTATATACTTTTAGTAATTTATGCATCAGAAAGAAAGTTTTTTAGTCGTTGGTTGAATTACTTATTTTTCACATTCATGTCCTTGAAATTGTTGTTCACCTACTTATTTCTTTTCTGTTATGTTGTCTGATTCTTCAGCCCCATGTCGATTTTGGACTGAAATTGTTCGGTGCAGATGCGATGTCCATCCCAGGGCTGTATAGGTTTGTTCAGGTATGCATTATATACAGACATTGTAAACTATTAATCTGATTCATAGATTACAAACTAGTGAAAAGAACTTTCCATCATCGCAGGAACTAATAAAAGACCAAGTTGCCAATATGTATCTATGGCCTAAGACCCTCGAAGTATCGATAATGGATCCTGCAAAGTAAGTTCTGTTCGTGTTGTTTTTGTATTATGATTATGTTGAAGCATTTCATTTCTTGATTCGTTTAATCTTTGTCAGAGCCATGAAGAAACCTGTCGGCATCCTTCATGTGAAGGTTTTGAGAGCTCTAAAGCTTAAAAAGAAAGATCTATTTGGGGCATCAGATCCGTATTTAAAACTGAAGCTCACTGAAGACAAGCTTCCTTCTAAGAAAACAACTGTTAAACACACGAATTTGAACCCAGTATGGAATGAGGAGTTTACCTTTGTCGTGAAAGATCCCGAGTCTCAAGCTTTGGAACTTGTTCTTTATGATTGGGAGCAGGTATTTTCGTTAAAGTAGTTTAGGTTTGATTATCTCATGTTATCTTGTTTGTAAGATGAACCTCTATGCGATTGTCTCGTGTTCTCAGCACGTTTTCTTTTTCTTCTTAGGTTGGCAAGCACGATAAGATGGGAATGAACGTTGTTCCACTGAAAGAACTTACACCTGACGAGTCCAAGGAATTTACTCTTGACGTGTTGAAAAATATGGATCCTAATGATACACAAAATGAGAAGTCGAGAGGGCAGCTTGTTGTAGAATTGTTATACAAACCTTTCAAGGATGATGAAGCTCCGAAAGATGTTGAAGATGTAGAAGCAGTACAAAAGGCTCCTGATGGAACGCCTGATGGCGGAGGCTTGCTCGTCGTCATAATCCATCAAGCTGAAGATGTGGAAGGGAAGCATCATACAAATCCCTACGTCCGGTTACTTTTCAGAGGAGAGGAGAAAAGAACTAAGGTAACATCGTGGCATCGACTTGCTTTTTATCCTTTAAACAGTTTGGTTATCTGACTAATTAAGAATTGACATCAATATGGAACCTTTTCAAATATTTGCTAATAATAGAGCTCTAAATAGTGAAAAATGTAAAGTCTACATATCGATATCGAAAGGGTTGAAGCTTTCATTATGATCTTTTATAAGCTTGTATAATGTGTAAAAATGAATTCTCGCGATCACAACTTATATCCTTCGGGTTTATAAATTTTCAACTCCATTTGACATGATTGCAGCACGTCAAGAAAAATCGGGATCCAAGATGGGACGAGGAGTTCCAGTTTATGCTCGAGGAGCCACCTGTCAATGATCGGATTCATGTGGAAGTACTCAGTGCCTCTTCAAGGATAGGCCTGCTTCACCCCAAGGTATATACATGCTTGCTTCACAATTTTTCTCATTCATGAAATGGATATGTGAAGATTCTGACTATATTCTAAAATTTCAAACCTAATGATCAGGAAACTTTGGGCTATGTGGACATAAACCTAGGTGATGTTGTCTCAAACAAGAGGATTAATGCAAAGTATCATCTCATCGACTCGAAGAACGGTCGGATCCAAATCGAGCTACAATGGAGAACTTCATCATAGGCTAGCCATTCTTCTCCTCTCTTTTCTTCTTCTTTTCTTCCCCTTGTATTTTTTTCCCTTGAAAACCCTTTTTTCTCTTTGTAGGCTAAATTAAACTGGTGATTTTTGTTTAATGAAATGTTGATATGTTATGGTTTCTTTATATTTTGTCCAAACAAAGATTGAATAATATCATGCAGATTCTCTTGTTTGCTTTCATTTTACATATGGGTTTTGGAGTTTTTGGTAAAATCATTCCCTTACATTTAATTTTTATTTATTTTAATAATTAATAATTTTATCAAACATAACTGAAGAGAGATTTAATTGTGGATAGTGTTTGGAGAAAGAAGACTCTTGATTTGAAGGTAAGAGCGGTGTAGCTTAATTATTCAACTTATTTAATTAGCTTCTGTTTACATTTATGCTTATTTAATGCTTTGTTTAAATCTTTTATTGGACCATAACATTTATGTTATTGTCATTTTCAACCATATTCTTATAATCTTGCTTAAGGACAGAAATTCTGGTTATTATCTTAATTTATTACAATTTAGTTCACAAAACATCCACTTACTATCAAATGAGTAAATATTTCATCGGAAAATTACTTTTTTAGTTCCCAAGTTTGGTAGAATACGTGTATTTTGGTCATTGGTAGAATACGTGTATTTTGGTCATTGGATTTTGAAAGTGTATTTTTTTAGTCTTCAAATTTATAAAAATGGGTTTTTAAGGTTAGGTTTTTAAGGTCAAGTATTTTTTGTTTGATTTTTTAAAAATAATTATATGATATTTAAAATTAGAAAAAAAAATAGTTTTAGAGTGGATGCGATTTTTAAAAACTATTCTTCTAATTTAAAAGACAATATAATTATTTAAAAAAACAATAGTATAAAGTTATTCGAGAGACTTTTTAAACCTATTTTTAAATACTCAATTTTTATAAACCTGGAACTAAAAAGACATTTTTTAAATCCAAAGATCGAACACACATATTCTTCAAAATTTAAGAACCAAAAGGATAATATCTCCATATTTCATTGTTATGTATGCATATGTTTAAAATCTTAAAAAAAAAAAAATGTAAGTTTAGGGATTCACTAGATTTAAAATTAAAAATTATATCTAACAAATTAATTAATTTTTAAAAATTTCTAATTTGTTTAAGAACTTATCAATTAATTTTTAAAAATTTCTAATTTGTTTAAGAACTTCTTAGATAAGATTGAGGAAAAACATGAAATATGTTGTGATTTAACCTAATTCTTGAGAGATCATATTGGGGCACATTGGCAAATCATTATACTTAGGACTTGAACATGAAGTTTGTAGTCATTATGGACTGAATATAATGGGAACATAATGATTGGACTTTGTATTTGGGCTCAGGACAAACATTAGCCATTCCTATTCAGTGTTTAAAAATTTGTTCATTCTGTGAATTATTATCTTTTTCTTTAGGCACTTTATACTGCTCATGTTTGCTCTCAATATACACTTTAAAAGAATAATGAAGAAAGTGATGTGAGAGTGGCATCCAGTGGGCAATTTGATAAAGTTTCTTTTTTTTTTTTTTTTTTTTTTTTTCTTTTTGTAATTTTACTGTGAATAAATTCTTGCTGGGAAAAAAGGGATTGGTATTTGTGAAAGAGGATTTGAAGTGATCCTAAAATTTATTCAGTATATTCTTTCTTACTATGAAAAATGTGATTTTAAAGGTCAGAATAATTTGCTTTTCTTCATGTAGATTAGGGCCCCATGGTTTGTGTTTGAGGGTCCCACCATTGTTGTTGTTTTCCCTCTCTTCTAGTAAAAGCATATTATGAAAATTATGGTCTTAAGATTTTGGGTAGAATTCCCAACCCCAACCCCCCCCCAAAAAAAAGAAAAAAACTTCATAGATGCAAAGAAAAGCCCCTTCTCAATAGGGTATTAGGAACAAAAAAAAAAAATCACTATTAGTAACATCACAAATCTAGCCAGGGAAGTTAGAAACCCAACTTTTCCCTAAAAACTTCCCGATTGGAATAAACTATTAAGCCAAAAGAATGTGAAAAACGAGTAACACAATGAACAACACATCGAACAACCTAATTCCCAATACGAGAACAAAAAGAGAAAGAGACAACTCCCAAATGTCTCGTTAAAGCACCAATCTCGTCAAACCACTTCTTTGCCTTAGTAAAGTCTAAAATCCCACTTCACTGCATGCTTCTCAGAGTTTCATGAGACAAGGTTTTAGAGTCTAAAATCTAAGGGTGGTTTTTTTTTTTTTACGATATATGAGGTGGGAGAATTGAGCTTCTATCTTCGAGGTCGATAATACATGCCATATGCTAATTCCGCTACTCATTTTGGCGACTAAATTTTTAAATGGCAAGGTTTTAGAGTGTAAATAAAATATCAACCGCATGCTTAAAATTACAAGGTTTTAGAATATAAACCCTAAGGATGACTAAATTTATTTGGTTGTAGTAACTAAAAGTGGACAAATTGGTTGAAAAAAATTTCCCATATGAGTCTATTTGATCTCATTTTTTTTATTTGCAAAATGGTTCTAAATAATCACTACCATAGCAGAGTCAAACAATTATAATAAGATGGCCAATTAAAACTAAAAACTAAAATTAGGAAACCATAAATTATTATTCAAACACTTCTACTTGAGAGTGGTTCTTTTTGAGATTTTTCGAACAATTCCATAAATTATTATCCAAAAAGGTCGATTCTTAGCCCAAAGATCAAAGTTCTATTGAAATAAAAATCTTTGAATTTAAGAAACTAACACCTTATATAAAATTTGGATCAACCGTGAGAGAAAGCTAGAATAGATCATCTTTCAAGATGAAAGATGTAGAAGCAAGATGCAAAAATCTTGTTCTAAATTGAATCATTCCACAATCAAGCTTGATCAAAGTTAGATTGAATGACTTGGATACATTATATCACAAGAGTTACCGTAGAACTTAGAGATTGGAACAGTGTGCTCAAATTTCTAAAGAAAAAGTCTCAAAATGAGAACTCAAATTTCATTCATAAAAAATCCGATTGTAATTGAAAGAATAGAAGGCTTTATATAGCCTTTTAGATATTGTAATCTATCTAATCTTAAGAGACAAAAAAGTCAACATAAAACATTAAAAAAAGAAGTCATCTTCTCAACCTCCATCTTTTCAACTACCATCTTTAATGCATCTCTATTAAAGAAAGCAGTTTTCATTGTTCCAACTACTATTTTTAATGCATCTTCTTCTAAAAACATTGACTAGATATAAAAAAAGAAAAGAAACTGAAATTACAATAAAAATGTTGTGAGAACTATATAGGAACTTAAAGTCTACTTCAATCGAGCAAACATTGACCTTCAACACACCAAATGGTCATTCTTATGAAGCAACCTTATCTAATCTTGTAAGTGAAGAATGAATGATTTTTAAAATCTTTCCTAACTTGGATCATCTAATAGGTCCAACCGCAATGCTTTGTTTCTTATCAATATTACACCAAAGAGTTAGAGTTAGGTTATGTGAGTAAAAAACATACTTCTCATCATGAACTTTTTATTCTTGTATTTTGAGATTTATTTCATGCGTGTGTGTCTATATATACCTTAGATAAAAATTGTTGTGACTCATAATATTATTTAGAAAACATTGCACAAGCCACCCTTAAACTATAGGATTGGTTGCGATAACACCCATAAATTTTCAATTTGAACAGATAAAATGGTTCCAATCAACTCTTTTTGTTAAATTAATATTTATTTATAAATAATCACACATGAATAAGGAGGATAAACTTGTCCATTCCTCTGGGAAAATCGCATCTGACACTAAAATGAACTCGTTCACCAATTCCGTTTTTGCTCCAGGAAGAAATTCATCGATTATCAATGGTCATTATATAAATTACAAGCTCTATCATCCCTAATTTTAAAGAAATATTGAATCTCGATGAAGATAGTCCCAGCCTTGATAATGCACTGTATATGACAACTTTTTTCCAAAAGAAAATACTATTTATGTTGACCAATGTTGGGTTTTGTTGCGAGATTTCTTATTGCAGAAACATTGTGTGTACTATAGTGACCAAATCGTTCTCCAGTCTACGATATATATATTGATGCATATTGAAATCATAATCAGCTCTCATAAAAGGGAAGAGAAATCCTAATCCCAAGGATGACTAAGGCTGATTAAGGATGTGATTAGGGCCTAAAAAAAACATGGTTTCGGGAGATTCCACAACATCCAACGCCTGATTAGTGGGATAACATAAAACAACACTGAATTATGAATCCGACGAAAGAAATGTAGAAACAGCAACAACAGGAGAAATGAACTCAACCAAAAGTTTCCAAAACCCTCCTTATAAAACTAACAGAAAATTCCTACCAAACAAAAACGTTTACAGTAAAATTCTCTAATTAAAAAAAAAAAAATGAAAAATAACAACTCCTCTTCCATTCCACAACCTTCTTCTTCTATTGATGTTAGAAGAAGAAAGAGGGAGTTAGTAGAACTCTATGCCTGGGTGATGGATGATATCCAAAATTATAGACCACCTCCGTTCCACAGTTTAATTAATCTACAGCTCATCCTTTACCGCCTCATCAGCAGTTTCTGATTTGAAAGTGTCTTCTGCTTCTGCCCCCTTTGATTCGGTCTCGGCTTCGACTTCTGCTTCCTCTTCCTCATCAACGGTTGCGTCGGGACTGATGTTTAAGCTAGTCTTCACCGTGTCATAGATTTGGGAAGCAAAATCCTTTGGGTCACTGAGAATAAACCCACTTTCAAGAAGAGCTGTTTGGTACATCAGTTTTGCAGCCTGCTTTGCGCCCTCATCCTGTGTTTAGATGCAAATCAATCACATTAGCAAATTCGATAATATATATGAATATATATATTAATGCAAACCCCTCCCCTTTTACTATGATCTTTCATCCACGATATGGTTTGTCTAAATTTTCACCGTCTAAATCTCCGTTCTTGGTTTCATATGCTTAAAAATATGTACACTAAATCCTAACAAATGATGATACAACAACTAATACAAAGTAGCTTATAATTGACACATTAAATCCTAACAAATGATTAGGATGACTATGGGTTTTTCAATGATGTATCCCTTTGTTTTTTGTTTAAGAATAACAAGATTAAAAGTAAATGAAAACAAACCTCAGGATTCTTTACTATTCTCTCCCGAAGATCCTTGACGATCGGGTGTCTTGGGTTGATCTCGAGCACCCTCTTACCGCGCATGTATGCTTGTTTGCTAGCATCTGAAAGGGTCTGAGACTGCATGATTCTTTCCATATTGGCACTCCATCCATACTTGGATGTCACAACCACACAAGGTGTGTTGTCCAAACGGTTTGAAACTTTCACATCATCAACATTGTCGAAAGAAAGGGCAGTCTTCCACCATTTAGTAAGATCCTTGAAAGATTCCTTGAGTTCTTTGTCCTTAGAGTCTTTGCCTAGTTTGAGGCCCTCCTTTGATACATTTTGGAACTTTTTGTCTTCGTAGTCCATGAGATATTGCATCAAGTACTCATCAACTGGATCCGTGAAAAAGATGACCTGTGAAAAGAAGAAAATTAGATATGGGAAAGTGATGAATGGATGGGGAAAAGAACGCACAGAAAACTAAACCTCCTGATTAAAATTCACCTCATAGTTCTTCTTCTTAAGTCGTTCAAGGAATGGGGATTTCTCCAATTGTTCCTTGCTTGATCCGGTAATGTAAAAGATATCCTTTTGTCCCGATTTCATTCTTGAGATGTATTGATCTAGTGAAGTCAATTTTCCATCCGACTTGGTGCTGCAAGAGCTCGTTTAGGTTATTATCTCAGGAAACAGAGAAGAATCAATGAGGTAGAATAAAGCAACCCATAAAGGCAAGATACCTCTCGAATCGGAGCAGTTTTGCTAGACGGTTCCTATTAGTGGCATCCTCAATGATACCAAGCTTAATTGATTTACCAAACTCATTCCAGAAGCGAGTGTACTGGCCTTTCTTCTCATCATCGTCACCACGCTTCTCAACATCTGCTTGTTAATGAAGGTTTTTAAAGTTAATCAAATAAAACATTGAAGAAAGTCGGCATGTTTTAAAAGCATCACAATAATCAAATTTTTTAGGTATACCTTTCTTCTCCTTGTCACTGGACTCATCAGGATCCTCCTCTGCAATTTTACGGATCATATCAAGGGCCTTGCGGATGAGTTTCTTCTTAATTGTCTTTAGGCTGCTGTGTTGTTGGAGCATTTCTCGTGAAACGTTGAGAGGTAAAGTATCAGAATCAACAAGACCCTGCAAAGAATGAAAATTTTGAGAAAAAATCTACAACCTAAGTCAAACTGTCTTTCTGTTGAATTACTCGATCACTCATTTATTTACCAGCAAAAAGTTCAAATACTTCGGCAGGAGCTCATCAAACTCATCTGAGATGAAAACCCTTCGAACATACAGCTTCAAGTTGGATTTTTTGCTGTTATAATAGCTCTCGTACAGATCATGAGGAGCCTTAGGAGGCACAAACAGAACAGCTTTGAACTCAACATCACCTTCTGCGTTAAAGTGACTCCATGACATAGGCTTTTCATCACCAAAATCCTGCAATTTGATGTTAAATTCATTAGATTTGGAATTCAAATTTTACAGCTTAAGATGCTTTCATTTTTTTTTTTTCACTGGTAGCATTTTGGATAATTACCTTAGCAAGAGAGTGGTAGAATTTAGTATACTCTTCCTCCGTCACTTCTTTGGGACTCCGCAGCCATATGGCTTTCACATCATTCAAAAGCTCCCATTCATAAGTTGTTTCTTTGACTTTCTTTGTCTTCGGCCTTTCAGCGTCTTCATCCTTTTCAGCATCATCATCTTCCCCTTCTTCCGAAGAGCTTTCAGCTGTTTTTTAAGACAGAAAAGGTAATTAGAATGACTTAAACCATGATCAACCAACAGTTATTTTTCCACCAGGAAGGTCATTATATATGCATATCCAACATCCAAGATGAACATACGTGATTCTTCTTCATCGTTGGATTCATCCTCATCTGCAGGAACCTCCACCTCAACCTCTTTGCTTCCCCAGATATAAATGGGGAAGTTTATAAATTCTGAGTATCTTTTCACCAAATCCTATATAGGAAGAATTGCCACGACAACATTTCAGTTCAAATAGTCAGAAATATGTCAAGGAAGATACCAACTAAATAAGAACATGCTATTCAGACAAATTTTTATTTAACAGATCATCGATCAAGAGGGTTGATATGGTTCAATGGGAACCATACAATCAGAAGGCTGCCCGTATAACTTTTGTGAGACACAGAACGAAAAAACAAATTGCTGACTGCAGAAGGTAGCCATAATAAAACAGAGGGAATGCAAGTGATAACACTTCCAAGAGAGAAAATCAATTAACAGCTGAAATGTGTCATCAACGCATAATAAACAAGTTGAAACCAAAAAAGTACACTGCAAATACTCCAAGTCAATTGAACAGTACAAGTCAAGCCACAACCAAGCTGACAGATAACGACATTAAAAGCATTATTAAAACCAGGCAATGAGAAAAGCAAACCAAGCTTACTTTCAGTTTGCCCTCCTCCAGGTATTCTTGAGCTTCATCTCTAAGGTGCAGTCTAATTTCAGTTCCACGACCTAAAGGTTCATTCCAAGTATCTTCAGAAATTGCGAATGCTCCATCAGCCTTGGACTCCCACACATGTCTGTAAACAAGGAAAAGTTCGACATACAGACACTCATAGCAAGGCAATGGCAAACACATCGAAATAATAATGAGGGTTGCTCACTGTTTGTCATCGTTGTGTTTACTGATTACTTCAACGTAATCAGCCACAAGATACACGGAGTAGAAACCCACTCCAAATTGTCCAATAAGATTGAGATCTCCGCTTGTCTGCATTTTTTCCACAAATGCTGCACATGGGGATAACAAATTCAGTATCTTTCACATTACACCTACAGTGATAAAATAAATAAATTAACTTCCATATTAAAAGTACCTGAAGTTCCAGATTTTGCTATGGTTCCCAAGTTCTTAATCAAATCCTCTTTCGTCATACCAATACCCCTGTCGCGAATTGAAAGGATTTTGTTTGCTTTGTCCAACTTAATCTGCGATATTTGATTTATGAACAACAATATAAGCATGAAAGGATCATCGACTAGAACGAGCAATTTTTTTCAGCGAGATAATAAGAAAACAGTATGTCCAAATCTAGCACGACGGTCTAACTCACTTGAATCTCCAGCTTCGAATTGTCGCCCTCACCCAATATTTCTTTATCGGTCAGGGAAAGGAACCTAATCTTATCCAACGCCTGAAATGCAGAGATACAATTAGTAATAATCAAATCCAATGACGAGATTACTAGATCTGATGAAGTGAAACGAGGCAGGAGTGAGCTTACATCAGAAGCGTTGGAGATCAATTCTCTGAGGAAAATGTCTTTGTTACTATATAAGGAATTGATAATAATATCCATGAGACGAGACACCTCAGCTTGGAACTCAAATTTCTCCCCGCTGCTGCGAAGAGATCTCTTTGAGATTGACTCCGACTCTCTGAAATCACATTTCCAGAGTAGGTACGTTAAAAATTATCCCAAACTGGACAAATCGATAGGTGAAAGCGTGTATCGACGATATTAAACAAACATTCACCAACCTCTTGACAACATCAGAATCAGTGGAGAGACCATGTGGAACGGCGCCGATCTTTTCCTCAACCTTTGGTGGATCTACAACCTTGTCAGCATCACCGTCAGCCTTGGCATGAAATCTAGGACCTGAAAATCCAAAAACAAGAGAAATATCACCATCAAATCTCCACAGTTCGAACTGAGCTCAAATCTCACCCAAATTTCTTCTCAAACCCCAAAACTGAAACCATCGACAATCGTGATTAACATAATGCAAGACGCATTCAGTTCGCATTTGAACAGAGAAAGCAAAATGGCTGACATAAGAAACGAAATCACACCTTTATCTGATACGAGAGAGAGAAGGCAAAGAAGGAGAAGAGCAGAGGCGATCGTCCACTTCCTCATTGTTCTCGCAAAAACTTCCAGCAGCTTCGATCACTGATCTAGTTTCTCGACGAGCTAGCGATATTTATATAGGTCCATTGGATTGATCTATGTTGCCAGCATGGATGATCCAACGGTGAAGCTTTTTACGTGAAAACGTGGCGACATTTTATTGGTTGGTTTTTGTTTAATTGACGTGGATAAAGCTATTTCAAATTTCCATTTCTGGCCCCACGGAAGACCTGGGAAATGGAAGTCTACTCGTTAATCTTAACGGCATAGGGTAGCTGATGTGGAGAATCTAACGGCTCTGATTGCTCCGTTTCTACGTGGCTGAAAGTTATTGGGTTGAGATTTTGTTTTTGACGTGGAAACACGGTGTGTATCCGAAGGATACGTTCGGAATTTGACGTGCCTTTTACCTGGTTCGTTGATTGAGATAACCATCTTTACAAAGGTTTTTTATGGAACAAAATAATAACAATAATAATAATAATACATAGGAAGTTATATTAAGTAAATTAATCCATTACAGGCCAAGTGTAATTAAAAGCTAAAGTGAGCTCAACAGTAATTGAGCTTTAAATTATGATGATAGAGTTACATTTGGACGGTGATTTTGAAAAGTAGCGAACCCAACCAATAACCTAAATTCGATTTTTCTTTAGGTGATATTTGATTTCAAATACTGTTTTTGTTTGTATATATATATATATAAACCAATTTAACTTGTAACTGATTTTGGAAAGGTAAAGCTTGTTTTGTTTTTGTTTTATGCATTTATTTATTTATTTACTAGTTGAATACTAAGTATTCTATAACATTGAATTTGAGAAGGTTAAATAGAATAAAAATGGAATAATTTAAAATATATATATATATATATATATATATATATATATGTGTGTAAATGTTTATTGCATCGACAAATTTTTAATTTAAATCTACACAAATATATTTTTAAAAATTTCTTAGTTTTTTAAAATATACAAATATTTTTTTATTTTGATTTGAATGATTTTATTATACTCTTAAATTTAAAGTTTAGTTTAAACCAAAATATATTTTTCACTCCTTTTTAAAATTTCATGATAATCATTTCTTAGTTAAATCTTTTTAATTTATTTTGATCCGCATAATTTTATTCATCTTCTTAATTTCAAACTATAATTTGAACAAAAATATTATTATTTACTTTTTAAATTTCATGATAATCTTTCCTAAATTAGAATAATGTAGTATTTTTTATTGGGATGATTTGATTACTTTAATTGAAATTTTCATGATAACACCACCTTGAAAATATTATTTATTTATTTGTAATTGGATGCTTTTATTATCATTTTAATTTTAATTTTTAATTTAAACCAAAGTATTATTGATATTTTTATTGGATGATAATCTTCTCATACGTCCTTTCTCGGTTGAAAGATTTGTTTTTTAAAAAATAAAAATAAATTTTAGTGTAAAGGAAAATATTATTTATTTTCTATATAGAGATAAACCCTAAAAACTTATTCTATTAATTTTAAATTTTATTTCAAATAAATATTACTTTTTTATTTGATTTTGGTTAACATTTTAATTTTTTTGGCTTGGAAAATTCACATTATAGATTTGTCATGCTTCTTCTTGATTTCAAACATTATTGAATTTATAGGAGATGATATGTTCTAAAATCAAAATAAATCAAATAAAAATAAAAATAAAAAAGAATCTAGAAACGTTAAAATGAGATTTTTTTTTTTTCCTAAAAAATTCCACCAATTACATGTGATGCTTTTAAATGGGAAAAGTTTGATTTTTTTTACTACGCGTAATGCTAAATAAATAGGGAAAGAGAATTTATTTAATAATTTTAAATATAAAATTACATAAATGTCTCTATAACCATCTACTAAAAGGAGCAAATAGAAAAATCAAATATTTCTCCTCCATAACCTTTTTAGATAGTATAAATTATTTTTCTTATTATTTTGGGATTGTTAATCCAATTTTAGGTGTTTTTATTGTTTAATTCTCTTGAATAAAAAAATCAAACGAGTTAGTGATATACAACATTTTTTTCAAGTTGAAATTGTAATTTGCAACACTTAGGGTGAAGTTTAATGAAAAAGAAAATCGGTAAAAAAATTATCATTAATCAATCAACATATGAGTTTAGGTCTGCTTGGTAACCATTTGGTTTTTTTATTTCTATTTTTGAAAATTAAAGCTACTTTTTCAATTCTCAAAATTTGGTTTAGTTTTTTAAACCATTGGTGAAAAATAGATAACAAAGTAGAAAAATTGGAGATGGAACTAATGTTCATAGACTTGATTTTTAAAAACAAAAACAAAAAACAAGATGATTACCAAACATTACCTTAGTTTTGGTAATTAACAATGACATTGATAACAAAACGAATTTATCCTAACTATTGGGAAGCCTCAGTCCTCAATGATTTATTGAGGGGTCGGGGTTGGGGCACGTGCCCTCTCAAATGGTGATGTTTTATGTTATATTGATTTTCATTAAATATCAAAAGTATGTATTAGTATTTTTATTTACTTCTTTATTCAACTAAATATCATAGTTGAAGGGTTTGTTGCAATGGTTTGCATGCCACAATTTTATTTTTTATTTTTTTAATTTTTCGGATGAAAATAAAAGATGAAGGAGAAGAAGAACACAAATGGTTTACGTGGAAAACCAAGGAGAAAAAATCATGATAGAGACTTATTTTTTATTATTGAAGTGACACAAAATATAGGAAAACTTGCTCAAATAAATAGACAGATGGAAACACTAGGCCCATAAGAAAATTACAAAAAAAGCCCCTAGGGCAAAGTAACTCTTTATGACACTCCCCTCAAGTTGGGGCATAGATATCAGTAAAACCCAACTGAAGGAAATCGGATATGGGGATTTCCACGAGCAACGGAATGATCGTTCCAAATTTCATTCGTATTTGAACATACACAGTTGCAATTAAGAAACGGAAACTAGCTGGTCATGCAACATATGACATTACAACATGTTTTTACAAGATAATCAAAGGTAAGATTACACATACCTTTGGAGACTCATCTTTAACCTCCTTTGATCACGAACGCTCGTTCAACCAGCAACACAACAATTACGAACGCTCGAACACTTCGACCGCAACATAGCACGATCAATCAGCAACCACCACACGAACACCGCAAACTTAACGAACATCCTCCAAAAACTTTGAACTATGTTGAGTTGAGTACGACACCACAACAATGGCTACCTTGGTATTCTCGGTGTGGGAATCTAGAAGTGTGGGCTCTGTGTAGACTTGGTTAGAGGAGGATACTGGAGGAAGGACAATCGTGTAAACAATTGAGCAAGTGGGAGATGACAGAGGTATACTGCATAGACGATGCCCAATCGTTTAACAAATGCTATGTGATCGTTTAGCTAAAGGCCAGTTGAGTGAACTATAGTGTAATGTCACTTCACGATCGTTTAGTCTCTCTTCAGCTATCGTTTATGAATCTAGTCCACTTGACAACCTTTCCGTGAGAACTCTTTCCCATAATGGAAATTTTCAAATCATACTAAATTTAAGAAAATATTTTTCCTTTTAACTCGGTTACCATGAAACCACCAATAACATCCAACTTAATTGGTTATTAGAGAAAAATATATAATTATCCAATAATTAATATTATCATAAATATATATGATAACCAACTTATCATACTATATTTATAATCTATAGTTTTAATATTTCATCTCATGAAACACATAAACCATAGTTCTTTTTCTATTTTATGGTACTTAATGTAAAACTCATTTACATGAATCCTCCACTTGATGTATCTCATACATAACACCGATATATCATATATAATTGAATTTCCACTTATCAATTTGAATATTTCAAATCAACACCAAGAACTGATTCTCAACTTGAATCCATTGAGCTACCAAGGGGACCTTATGGACCTGTAGCTTGAAGCTCCAACGGTACATGAATAACTGACTAAACTCTTTAGTTACAGGATCCACCATCCGTTAACTGTCAAGCACTCCACTAAATACTAACAACTAAACCCTATTTACCACAAATATATTATGTGTTCATATCAACCAATCAACTGTGCAATAACTCTTCACAGATCACTCGTAAGTACAGCTGGGCCAATAACCGTTGTGCTCCTGTAGTTACATTTAACTCCTTAAGTACCACTTATCCCTTTAATAAACATAAGTCATAGTCTTACTATGACTGAGTCATCTTTTCCAAGGAGAAAATATGGCTACTCTATTTAAGACCCGGAATCAGCCTTTAAGGGAACAATCTATCTACTTACCCTTGTTTCGGGGAAGAAGTGAATTCCATCTCGTGTAACTGAGTTCCCAGCTCCCAAATTAGACAAGTCTCCAAAAAGGTAGGCATGTTGAGTTGGCAATCTGGCCACTCTCACCCATACTAATCAAAGGACCATCCTCAAAGCCAGGAGTTCACAAAACACTCAGAATTAAGGTCATGTCACTTATGGTCGTTTAGGTGAGATGTAAGTCTCCAATATCAACGGCATTATATACAGAGACTCTTCATCTCTTGGTTCAGTCTTATATAAACTATTTGTATAGGACACCACCGCTTGCATGTCTCCACATGAATGGTCAGGATCTACCATCTCTAGTAGTTCACAACATTTGCAAACCTCTACAAAGCGGGTCGTATCCGTAGTGTCACCAGGACTAGGTATCCCTCTTTAATCCTTATACTATAGACTTATTTAAGTTATCACTTAAGGCATGACCTACTTGTATATCTCATATACATGTTTAAGTTTACATACAATAACCATTGAGCTTTGTTTATTGGATATGAGTAAATGCTAAATAAAACAACTGTTATTTTATTCATAACAATGTGTATAGATTACAAACTATGAGACTCAGGGAGAATTAGGACACCAATCCCAACACCAACTTGTTGATACAATAATAAAAACTCTATCTCAACAACCCCTTCGTAAGGACATCTGCAACTTGTTGATTAGAAGGAATCAGTATATGCTTCAATGCAACGTTTATTTGACTTCCTGAATAGTAGGCCCTTACCAGGAGTGCCCTTCAGATACCGTAAAATGCGTTCAGCAACCGTCATATGTTCCTCGTAGGGAGCTTGCATGAATTGGTTGACAACACTCACTGCATATGGTATATCAAGTCTAATGTGAAATAAATAGATAAACTTCCCGACTAATCGTTGATCTCTCTCTTTATCGACAGGAGCTTCATTGTTAGTATTGCTCAGTTTTGCATAATACTCCGCATGGGTGTCCACTGGTTTATACCCAGTCATTCCTGTTTCCTTGAGAAGATCAAGAGTGTACTTTCGTTGAGAGACTGAGATACCCTTATTCGACCGAGCCACCTTCATCCCAAGAAAGTACCACAAATTTTCCAGAACCTTAATTTCAAATTCTTCGACCATATTTGTTTTAAGTCTCATAATTTCAATAGTATTGTCATTGGTCAACACAATGTCATCGATATAAACAATAAGCATTGAGATATTTCATGAACCAAACTTCTTTATGAACAACGTGTGGTCTGAGTGCCCCTGGTTGTATCCCTGTGCTTTAACAAATGTGGTGAATCTGTCAAACTAGACTCTTGGAGACTGTTTCAACCCATACAACGACTTCTTTAACTTACAAATCTGGTGCTTAAACTGGTTCTCGAAGCCAGGTGGAGGGCTCTGATAACGGGCAGAAATGTACGTTATTACAATGCAAAGATATAAAACAATGTGGGTATGCGACAGTAAAAACATGCAAAATCGTGTATAAAAGCATTAAGTTAAGAATATTACGATCGCATGCGTCCATCGCATTAAAACAACTAATTTAGTTATTTCATGCAGGAAAATGCGTTGGCGCAAAGCAATTTGCAATCTAAGGAATTCGGCGCCTGAGCGCATTAGAAGATTACAACCGCAAAGCTATGCAATCGTATGTGCTCACGAAGATCTGCTAAAAAAGGTGGCCGCATAAAGACGGTGTATCAAGGTGAAAGCTTAATAAATCATGATGGGACTGAAAAGTTGACAATGGTCGAATTCGAATTCAGTTGACAAGCCGTTAACGACACACTGTAGCAAGTACACTCAACTTTTCGATGACAATTAGGCTTATATAGACTTTTTATTCAAGTTATCCATTAAGAAACACATTCTTTATATCTAATGACAAAGAGGTCAAAATTTATTAACAACAATAGATAATAACACCCAGATCGTATTGAGTTTGGCTACAGGGGAGAATGTCTCAGAGTAATCTATATCAAAGGTTTGAGTAAAGTGTTTGGCAACCAGTCTAGCCTTGTATCTGTCAATCGTGCCATCGGACTTGTACTTAACAACAAAAACCTATTTACATCTAACCGTCTTGTGCCCCTCAGGAAGAACAACCTGTTCCCATGTCCTATTTTTCTCTAGAGCTATGTTTCTTTCATAACTGTCGCCTTCCACTCAGGAGTTTCCATGGCAAAATGTTGGATGAAAATTTAACTTTCAAAACAAGAGGGAACTAACCTTTTGGTTGGAGAATCCCACATTGGAAAATTTGGAGTTGGAAGTCTCCTTTATGTACTCAAATCTTGAATTTTGGGTTTGGGCCCCAAAGTGTACCCATGTTTTGGATAGAGTGAGGAAATAGACCAATTTGGGTTTAGTGGACATCTCACACACGCATCATCGCCGCCCATCCGGTCGGTCGGGCGTGGTGTTGTGTGTGTATGTGATTATTAATTTTAATAAAAATATTATTTTATTTTTTAGTTGTTTTTAACCGAAAAAGGAGGAAAAGGACTCTTCATTCGCTCCACCGTTTTGCCCGCACACGTTCTAAGGCAGAAAGCCGTTTTCGCTCTTTACGGTTCGACGCTGAAGGCCTATAAAAGGTGTGGCCTTCAGTAGTTCGATCATCACATTTTCATTCATCATTTCTCATTTCACTTTTCCTCTCCTTTTCCATTTTAGTTTTTTAAGCAGTGGGTTTAGAAAGGACATGTGTTCCGGTCGGTAACGGTGCATTTTTTATCGGGTTTCCTTTGGTTGTTTTATCTTGGGGACGACGTGGCAATTTTCAGACTTATTTGCACATTTGCGCAAAGCCATGAAATGTCTTAAAGAGAGCGAGCTTCGCGACTCAGCCTATAACGAATTTCTGTTTTGTAGGTTTTGCTTCTTGCTAACTGTCGTAAATTGACCGTTTACTGTTCGTCGTTCTGAGGGTCCTGCCGTTTCCAACAATTTTAAGACGTTCACGCCACATCATCAATGGCTCTTAGTAGCAACAATGACATTATGATATCTGACCTCAACCGTTCATTCCAGTTCGAATGAGCGAACTTCAAGTGGTAGAAGCAAAAGATGATGTTCTTTCTCATTGTCAAGAAAGTTGTTGAAACTTGTACCAGAGCTAAGTCGATCGTCCCTTTAGAAGAACCAACTGAACAACAGATAAAATAAGCTGCTGACTGGGAGGAGAAAGACTTTCTTTGTAAGAATTTCATTTTAAATGGTTTGACCGATGATCTGTATGACTACTATAGTATAAATAAGACAACGAATGAGGTATGTGATGCCCTGAAAAAGAAGTATGACACCGAGAAGTGATAATTTGTAGAAATACAAGTTATTTATACTGTTTTATTTAAATATTGCAGCTAAAAAAAGAAAAGTTGCGTCGATAGTATTGAAATTGGCTAAGAAATGTGAAAATTACGAAATGTCGTAAATACACCTACTAACATCATTGTGATGGTAGAATAGAATGTTTCAGTCTTTGTTTTGTAGGAAATCAGTCACCACATGCGTTAATGGCTAAAAGACAAGATAAACAATGCATCTACATTGTATTGCGCCCATTAATCAAGAACGAAAAGATGATTAACGCAATGATGGTGCATGTGACAATCGATCAAGAGCTTTAGCGATCAACGCAATTTCAACCGCATGCGGTAATCAAAACAACACCGCATGTGGCGATAGATCGAAGATGTGAAGAGCAACACATTTGCGGAAGATTCTTACAAATGTACAACTTTCAGTTGTGCATTTCTGACGGGTTGATTGTGTAATAGAAGGAATTTTCCATTCCGCCATTTCAGGAATTACCATAACTATACAGTGGGGACCACAAATTCAAAGAGTCAAGGCCTCGCCTATAAATAGCTTCTTCAAATTCCCTGAAAGAGATACAGATATAGATACTGGTACATACATATATACATAGAAACGTGCATATACCGATTCTGAGAGAGAGGCTGGTCTGAAGTGCCTGTCCAGAGTAAATCCAGGAGAACCACGAGACAAGGCCGAGAGGTGAGTCTTCGAGCAGAGAATTCTTCCAATTCCCATAGTTGAAGCTCTGTGCAAGGGTCAATTCTACCGGGAAAGCAAGCTTGAGAGGGAAGCTTTCCTCTCCACCACTTCCACACGCCGGCAAGCACAATCTCCGATCGGGATCTGTGTCAAGACGTTGACACTCTTTCCGTATTTGTTTCTAATCTCTATTTCATCTTCTGTAGTCATCTTGTAATACTTCATTCACGACATGTATCAAATGCTTAACTTCTGAATTAAATGTTATCATCGTCACCATTATCATCTTTCTATCTTTTTCCATACATTCATAATCCATTTTCTTCATGATGTGTTCTTAATCCTCGGGGTACATAGTGAGAATTAAGTGAGATAATTAATTTGTGTTAAGAAATCAATTAAGTTTAGCTAAAGCATGCTCGATGACATCTTCACCTGTGAGAGCAGAAGTGAAGATATTATTCTGCCTATCGAGAGAAGGTTGGAAGAATGCATTAACTAAAGCGATGAGTATTTCTAGAGATGGAAACAACCTTGCGTTCATCACGTTCATCTCTGTTTCACCACAGAGATATGAGAACGTGGCCGATCACCGAGAGGAGTACGCCAAGAGAAAGCGAAACTTTAGTTGTGTCCTTTTAACATGATTAACAAACTTGCGATGTTATTACTCTTTACTCTTTCTCTTTCTGCTCATTCATAAGACTTGTCATCGCATACATCGATTCTTGTACAACATCATAGTCAGTTCTCAACCTCAGTATCATGTATCATATATATTGTATCATGTATCATATTAGTTAGGATTTTACTTTACTAACGAATTTTTATTTCATTGCAATTTATATTCTTGTATAAACCACTATTCTTTATTCATTATTAAAAATAGGTCGCATGTATCACATAAGTATCACATTAACGAAAACAATCCCTGTGTTCGACCTCGGATCATTCTGAGAAGCTTGCGTTGGAATTATACTTGGTTTCAATGCAAGGAAACTTGTGACACACACTACTTCATCGCATACTAAGAGCAATTCATTAACAACGCATATAATTAGAATGTAGTATCGCATAAAAATGTCTTTATCGCAAAGCACCTGAGCATATTATATATCATCATGGTGCATGCATACCAATAAAGAGTCATCATAAATTTATGTCACCAAGTTTATGGCGTCGTTGCCGGGGATTAGTAACGGTTAGTGTTGAATACTTTTATGGTATGTTGCAGGACAGATCTCTTTGTACTGTCTGTTTAACGCGAAGAACAGGCTGACGGTTTATGAGTATTGGAATTGATCAAGAAATTCTAAGTTGACCCAAAGATCAAGTGTATTTTTCGCGTAGGAACGCATCAGAACCAAATTAAGTGCCGAAATTTCAAGACCTACGGTTGCGGAGAATGCAAGGTTTGAGATAAGGGCGGTCATGCTTCGAATGATCCAAAATACGGGACAATTCGAAGAGGAGAAGACCCGCATGCTCATTTGACCAGCTTCATAGAAATGTGCAACGCATTCCCCATACCTGGTGTGACTCTCGAAGGAATTAGATTGTATCTCTTCTGTACACACTGCGAGATGAGGCAAAAAGGTGAACAATGTCCTTGATGACATTGCGCAGGTAAGCTTGATCGCCTGCAGAGGTGTAGATTGCTGTAATCGTGAGAAATTTCTTTCAATCCATATCTCTAAAATCTATGTTTAATTGCTTTCTTAATTGATTTCCTTTATTGCTTTATGCATTACGTTATTTATTGTTTTCTTGAACTAGCTTTTATTGCTTTATGAATTTACTTTTCATTTAATTCAATTGCATTAGTTTCCGTGCTTTGTTCAATTTCCTTACTTCTATGCATTAATTGTGTTGTTTTAAGTTCTATGTGAATGATTGTTTAAAAGAAAATGAATACCGCAAAGTTCTAGCGACTTACGTTGATAAAGTATATATAATAATAATAATAATGATAATAAAAAAAATACATCCAGTATGCATTGCGATGATGGGTGTATCTTGCGCTGACAAGATACACTTTGCGTCCATCCTACCCAAATGCATTGCGTTGAGGGGTGTATTGCGCTCGTATGTATTTTTGGCTCGTCCTTAGCGAAAACGCACTATGTCGAGGTAGTGTTGCACCAGTAGAAATACCGTGCACCCGTCCTCCAGAAATGCGTTGAGTTGAGGGGTGTGTTGCGTGCGTTGTTGCCCGTCCTCTGCAGATATGCATTTGCGTTAATGGGGGCATTGCGTTAATCTTAACCTTGCGCCTATTCAAATAAAACACAAAAGATAAAATTCTTTCTGCAAAAAGAGTAGTCCCATCGTTTAGGCTTCCAAGGAAATGATGACTTAGCAAATGAAAGGACGTACTTCTCTGCTAATTCATAAATGCGAGAAGTGCGGCGACAGGCTTTTTGAGTACCTCAAAGCCTGCCACCGCATAATTTGCGTTGGGCCCATCAAGGTCCAACCTATAAATTCTGTCCTTCTCCGTCGTAGGCCGTCTGCTTGAATCTTTTGCGAAACGAAAACCCTAGCGAATCCTTTGTATACCCATACCTTCAAACTTTCTTCTTAAACCCTAAGAGCTTTCCTAACTCTTTCACTCATTATAGCCATGACCGATCAATCTTCCCATTCATCCTCTTTACCCTCATCACTTTCACCAGCCCAAATCACTGCAAGAGAGGCAGCATTCCTCGCAGCAAGCCGCCGCCTCGCCGCCCAGCCAAAACCCATCACACGAATCGCTGAAAAACCTTGGTAAAAGCCTTTAGTAGACAGACCACTCCAAATCAGAGAGGGGCAGAGCACGGAGAGTGCCCCACTCTCAACACTGTCATCCGAAAGCGAGAAGAAGAGAAGAGACGACAGAAAAGTGTTCGGGAGCATTCTGAATAATATGGAGAAGGAGAGAGGGCTACTTGAAGCGGGAGTCGTTGATCAACCCTTTCCTTCAGAAAAATAGATGGAAAAAGCTTTGCGGAGAACCGCCCTGGCCATTTCGGATCCTAAGGAAACTGTTCAAACAGAATCCTATGAAGGACCAATCAGGGTTACTTTGAAGGAGGTGGAAGTGAAGAAGCTACCTAAAATGGCTAAGGAGAAGAAGAACAACAACAAGGAGAAGAGGGCAGAAGGTAATGAAGAAGCCTAACCAAGGAAGAAAAAGAAAGAAAGAAAATCGAGTGAGAAGAGGGAACGCAGGCGAGAAGGGAAGAAGAAGAAGGAAGAAAAGAGAAAGAGGGTTGAGAGCCTAGAAGTCGACGGAGAATCAACCACCGCAAGGGTGGATAAGGGGTGTCAACATAACAATGAGAATCAACGTAACCTGAAGAGAAATCAACGCAAATAAGAACAGTTGCGACTGACGATGGAGAGGATCCAGACATAACCCCCCTTATACGGCGTCGCAAGGAGAATGCACCGCAAGGGTCAACAATCGACCCACAAATTTTGCAAAGTGCTGTAGAAGAGAAGGAAAGGAGAAGAAGAGAGGAAGAAGAAAAATAAGAGAAGATGTTGCGAGCACAACAAATCATTGCAGAAGGCGATTTAAGAAGAAAATTACACAATGAAGAAGTGCGCTACAACAACGCAATCTCGGCAGAAGAATAGAGAATAAGGCTCGAGGAAGAACAGCGCATATTGCTGGCTTCAGAGCAATTTGAAAGAGAAATGAGAGAAGAAGAAGAAGAAGAAAAGAAGAATAAGGAATAGAAGGAGAAAAGGCGTAGAGCAAATGTTCAACGAATAAGAGAAAATAAAAGTAAAGAAATTGCGGAGTGGGAGAAGGAAGAATAACGCAAGGAAAGGAATGGAGACAAAGACAAAGATCCCGCCTTGCGTTGAAAAAAGAGAAGGGCAAAACAAAAGCGGAAAGCAATGAACCTGCGTTTGCCAAAGGACGCCCATCAGAGAAGAAAGAGAATGACGACATGATGATGGAAATGGGGTTCTTTCCTGTTCCAACGCCACTACCAGATTTAATTACAAGCGCTATGTTGGAACATGGGTGGGAAACATTTTGCCAATGCCCATCCATCGTAATCTCAACGGTAGTGCAAGCTTTCTATAACGGACGACTTCGTGGCACCAGAGATGCGGTGATCACGAAAGGGGAGACAATGATTTTCAGCGCAAAGGACATCAATGAGTTATATCAAATGAAGGACATCCCAAAGGTGCCAGGTAATAAAATCATTGATGAACCCACAGAAGAACAAATGGAGGATGCGCTGAAGATATTAACGCAATCGGGCACTCAGTGGTCGGTCTCCTTAAAAGACATCAAAACACTTGCATCCAATAAACTACTTCCGGAAGTGCGACTTTGGGTGTACTTGGTGAAAAGGTGATTCATCCCTACCTCTCATGACAAAACAGTTTCGAGGGATAGAGTAATGGTCGCATACTGCATAGCACGCGACATTCCAATAGATGTGGGCCAACTTATCGCAAAGCAGATTTGAGGTTTTGTGGGGGGTGTAAGAGGCCAGTATTTCTTTCCTTGGACATTTTCAAGCTTATGCCTCTCATTGGGTGTAGGTATTGAAGAAGAACCAATGCCAGAGTCCATGGCCTCATCAACATCAAGATTTTGAGAATGCTTCTCAAAGATTCCCCTCATTGCCCTGAGCTTCCACAGAAAAGGCCCATTATCGATTTGAATGCGCCGCAGCAGCCAAAGCCTAAGAAACAGTGCAAGATTGAAAAAAGCAAGGAAAAAGTCCAAGGGCCATCACCGCAAGATCAAGTACCCTTGGACCCCTTACCTTTGATTATTTGCCCTCCAAGCCCTCCTACAGAACCCCTTTCCCCACTCAGTGAACATTTTACTAATCTCTTTCTTGCCCCCGATTCACCTAACGCATTTCTAGCAACACCCTCCTCCCCTTCATCTCCATTGCATTTTTCTCTTTCATCGCTGCATGTTAACGACTCACACGATTTGAGTGAAGACACTTCTGCTCCACCCCAAAACGTTGATGGTGAAACATCGCATCCCTAGCTACTGACCTTGCAAAAATGCGTTCTCTTCTCTCTCATCAACAAGAATTTTTCTACCAGCAAATAACGGAATTACACGAGAGCCAAGCAGAGTTGCAACGCAATGTTGCGATGACAAGGTAGGTGCAGATCAACATTCAACGCAATATCTACACGATCCACCTGAATCAAAGACAAGTGGCAGAGCGCAACCATGAATACTTCAACTTTGGACAACCTATCTACATGGTCCCATGGTGCCTCCGCATTTTTAGCAACATCTGCACTTTGAAGAAGCTCCTCGCGTTCCTCCACAAAATCCTCCTCCTGAATCTCCTTCTCAATAAATCTACAATTTTATTTCTTGATTCTTTGTACATGCTCAATTTTTGTATTGTGATATTTATAATTATTTGTATACTTGGTTAATTTTAATACAACTGAGTAACTTTTCTTTCATTATGCGTTAACCTCTTACTTATAATCCTTTGTCAATTATTGTGCTGTTCTTTATCTTATATTTTGCGTTATTAATTAGGCTGCCATGATGAGTAATATGCATATCCTTAGCAACATTTCCCACACTTTATATTTTCTAACTAATACTTATATAATTTGTAGCAATAGTCTGCTTTATTTTTTATCCTTTAAGACTCTACTCAAGCATTCTTTTCAAAATTTTGACTAAGTGTTTGTTTATTCTGTCCAAAACAATGCAATGAGGACCTTGCGCATCTCTAAATTTGGGGGTGGGGAAGATCTGAGCAGATGCGATTATTCTTAGGAAAATGCGTTCAACATCCATTAACAAAAATAATAATAATAATAATAAATTTTCATACAAACTCCAATGTCAGCACAAGGGAAATTAAAAAAAAATCCCAACCTAATAAGAGTTAAGTCATGAAAGAAACCTGTTCGTAGTTGGATGTTCGCATGACACCCGTGAGAGCAAGTCAAGACGAAGGTGGGTTTCCAAGATCGACGCAATATGAAAAGAGAAAAATGAAAAAAAAAAAAAAGAAGAGAAAATAAGAATATAAGAAACAACTCCTCTGAACAGCAAAAATTAATCTGAACTGAAAATCAAGAGTTGAAGTTGATATTGGCACACAACCATAGTTGGATGTTCATATGACACCCGTGGGAACAAGCTAAAATGAAGACTGTAACCATGATCAACAGTCTCTAATAAATGATGCAAACTAGACTACCACATAAAGTCGCACCAAGTTGTTTTTGCAAGAAGAGGTAAACATTCTTCTCAAAACAAGAAGGGATTTTTTTAGTAGAGGTTTGTTGTATAGAAGAATAAAGTAGAGCATGTTTATGAATTATTAAAGGATAGAAGGAAATTGCATTATTAAGTAATGTTGCCTAGGTGGAGCATTCGGAGCAACCAATCGACGCAAAGTCAGGATAAGAATTGAGCGATAGTGCCTTAGTTGAAGATGTGCCTTAGTTGAAGTGTACAATAGCACTGACCCCGATAGCACTTAAGTTATGTTGACCATCTGCTTGAGTTTGAGCTTGGGTTTTGTCACTCGTCGAATCGCTCACCAGAGCTCGTCCAGAGCCAGACTTGTCCTGTGACTGACGTCATCTATTATTTAGAGGTTTCCCATGTACCTTCCAGCATTGGTCTTTCATATGCCATGGCTTTTTGCAGTGCTCACAAATAGGTGGAGGTTTCTTATCACAATTAGGCCTAGAGAATTTCGTGGCAAAAGAAGCATCATTAGTAGATGTAACTACCAGATTATTCATCGCACTAGACCTGTCTTCTTCCAAGCGTATTTTAGAACACATCTCCATAAAAGACGGCGTAGGATGTTGGTCCAATATTCTGCTATGAACACCATCAAATTTTGGATTTAGCCCAGCTAGAAAATCATACACTTGATCAACTTCCTCAATTTTTGAATACTGAGTCCCGTCATGTGTACACTTCCAAATAATTTCACGTCGTAGGTTCATTTTTTACCATAACAGGGATAATTTGTTGAAGTATGATGTCACGTCCATAGTCCTTTTCTTGCATTCATGGACTTGCTTGCGTAAGGTATATAGACGAGATACATTCTGCTTCTTTGAATACAACTGCTGCATTGCATCCCAAATATCTTTGATAGTCACCGTATAGAGTAACTAATATTTAGCAACATTTCCCACACTTTATATTTTCTAACTAATACTTATATAATTTGTAGCAATAGTCTGCTTTATTTTTTATCCTTTAAGACTCTACTCAAGCATTCTTTTCAAAATTTTGACTAAGTGTTTGTTTATTCTGTCCAAAACAATGCAATGAGGACCTTGCACATCTCTAAATTTGGGGGTGAGGAAGGTCTGAGCAGATGAGATCAAGCAGATGCGATTATTCTTAGGAAAATGGGTTCAACATCCATTAACAAAAAAAAAATAATAATAATAAATTTTCATACAAACTCCAATGTCAGCACAAGGGAAATTAAAAAAAAAATCCCAACCTGATAAGAGTTAAGTCATGAAAGGAACCTGTTCGTAGTTGGATGTTCGCATGACACTCGTGGGAGCAAGTCAAGACGAAGGTGGGTTTCCAAGATCGACGCAATATGAAAAGAGAAAAATGAAAAAAAAAAAAAAAAGAAGAAGAGAAAATAAGAATATAAGAAACAACTCCTCTGAACAGCAAAAATTAATCTGAACTGAAAATCAAGAGTTGAAGTTGATATTGGCACACAACCATAGTTGGATGTTCATATGACACCCGTGGGAACAAGCTAAAATGAAGACTGTAACCATGATCAACAGTCTCTAATAAATGATGCAAACTAGACTACCACATAAAGTCGCACCAAGTTGTTTTTGCAAGAAGAGGTAAACATTCTTCTCAAAACAAGAAGGGATTTTTTTAGTAGAGGTTTGTTGTATAGAAGAATAAAGTAGAGCATGTTTATGAATTATTAAAGGATAGAAGGAAATTGCATTATTAAGTAATGTTGCCTAGGTGGAGCATTCGGAGCAACCAATCGACGCAAAGTTAGGATAAGAATTGAGCGATAGTGCCTTAGTTGAAGATGTGCCTTAGTTGAAGTGTACAATAGCACTGACCCCGATAGCACTTAAGTTATGTTGACCATCTGCTTGAGTGTGAGCCTGGGTTTTGTCACTCGTCGAATCGCTCACCAGAGCTCGTCCAGAGCCAGACTTGTCCTGTGACTGACGTCATCTATTATTTAGAGGTTTCCCATGTACCTTCCAGCATTGATCTTTCATATGCCATGGCTTTTTGCAGTGCTCACAAATAGGTGGAGGTTTCTTATCACTATTAGGCCTAGAGGATTTCGTGGCAAAAGAAGCATCATTAGTAGATGTAACTACCAGATTATTCATCGCACTAGACCTGTCTTCTTCCAAGCGTATTTTAGAACACATCTCCATAAAAGACGGCGTAGGATGTTGGTCCAATATTCTGCTATGAACACCATCAAATTTTGGATTTAGCCCAGCTAGAAAATCATACACTTGATCAACTTCCTCAATTTTTGAATACTGAATCCCATCATGTGTACACTTCCAAATAATTTCACGTCGTAGGTCCATTTTTTACCATAACAGGGATAATTTGTTGAAGTATGATGTCACGTCCATAGTCCTTTTCTTGCATTCATGGACTTGCTTGCGTAAGGTATATAGACGAGATACATTCTGCTTCTTTGAATACAACTGCTGCATTGCATCCCAAATATCTTTGATAGTCACCGTATAGAGTAACGGTCTGCCCATATGGAGTTCCATGCTATTCACCAGAACTGACCTAGCAACGAGTCTTCTGCTTTTCAGATGCGTTCTTGGAGGTTACCAGGTTTAGATTTTGGTATCTCTCCAGTTCGATACCCAAATTTTTGTCTTCCTTCTAGGGCCATTCTGATGGATTGTGACCAGGAGAAATAATTTTGTCGACTTTTCTCCAATAATAATTCTTGCAAAATTTTCCATTGATCCAGACAATAAATTTGCAGTAGGTAAAGTATGGAAAGAATTTACTAAGTTTTCGGAATACAACTGAAGATTGGATGGCTCTGGTTGAGCACTTTGTAGGTTCGTGCCAATAACCGTTCCAAGATCCGCAATCTGTTGCTGAAGGGAAGCAAATTGCCTTTGAATCTCAACAAGGAAGACACCCATAGACCATCCATTGCCCCTATCTCCATTCAAAGCTGCCGGAATGAAGCTGTGAGTCGCGTCACTACAGTGTCCAGCCGCCGGTGGCTGTTGTTCAACGAAAAACCGCGGCTGCGCTGACGGCTGGGTATCGAACGACCAGGCGCTGTCTAAGGGTTGGACACCACTGTCGAAGGGTTCCTTACCACACGCGACATGGGCGTCGTCGATTAGCTGGGTGCGATCCGATATGTCCGTCGACCGGTTGGGTTGTCTGTCTGGCGGCACTGATCTGTTGAAGAAGACGCGGTAAAGCAACCTCTAGGTACTGTTGGACAACCTCCTTAATCGTGGCAGCCATCTCGGAATTGGTCGTCAAAGGGGGCTCATCAATGGAGGCTAGGGTTTCGTCGCCTTGCTCTAATACCATGATGGAAATAAAAAATGAAAGAGAAGAACACAAATGGTTTACGTGGAAAATCCTAGAACCGGGGAGAAAAAACCACGATAGAGACTTATTTTTTTTTATTATTGAAGTGATGCAAAATACGAAAGACTTGCTCAAATAAATAGACAGATGAAAACTCTAGGCCTATAAGAAAATTATAAAAAAAGCTCCTAGGGCAAAGTAACTCTTTTCGACATTTTCAAATATATATAGTTACATTTTATATGTTTTAAAAATTATTTACCACACATATTTGTATATTATTTTGATTTTTTATTTTGTATTTATGAAAAATGTATATAATATTTTAATTTTTTTAGTACACTTGAAACGAGTGGTAAAACCTAATTCTATTTGAATATTATTCACATATAAATATGTAGAAATATACAAATTTTTCTAGATCTTCATAAAACTATTTTACAAAAATTGATTGAATGATTTTTTTCTTATATATTAAGGTAAATAATTCTACAGGGGTTTATACTTTATAATAATTTTGTAACTAGAATTACTTCATTTAGATATAATATATTAATGGATCTAAAATTACATTTAAGTTTAGTCCTTAACTTTATGTTTGGATTAATAAAAGTTTAAGAAATGATTTTAAATATTGTGATTTGAAAGCTAATAAATTATTTTAAATTGATTACTTTGGAACAATAGATATTTGAAATGAATGTATTTAAAATTTTGCGTTTGGATGGTAATGAAAAAGAAACGAAAATTCATAATGTACTAATATAGATTTTTAGTTATGATGTATTAATTGAACTCGACAAGGTTAATTAAGCCTCGTTTGGTAACCACCTCATTTTTTGTTTTTGATTTTTGAAAATGTTCATATAACACATTTTTTTTTAGTTTTCAAAATTTGGCTTGACTTTTTAAATAGTTGATATACAGTATACCACAAAGAAATAAATTTGGAGGTAGGAGTAGTGTTTATAAGCTTAATTTTCAAAAACAAAAAATAAAAAACCCAAATGATTGTCAAATGGGCCTAAGCGATTTACCTTCAAATCCTCTCAAAATTTGAGCATTCTAGTCATGAAAGTTTTTAAGTAAAAACGAGATTTGAAATCACTTCGAGTGTGTTTGGGACAAAGACTATCAAGACTCTAATAACTACCTCTTGTTACAATAAATGCTATTTTGTATTCCTCAATTAGCTCAGTCAACACTATTTTAAAACTCTCATTTGCTATATGGCATAGTTTTTACTATTTTACATTTGATTAATTTTAGATTTTACCATAATTTTTTATTGTGTTTACATCATGTTTAAATGTAGATATTTCTAAATATATATATATATATATATATATATATATATATAAATGAAATGGTTCAATTTGAATTGTCTAATTTTAGAATATTTAACTTTTGACATCAATTTTTTTTTCTTATTTTCCAAAATGAATAAAATTTAAAACGGATTATCATTTCCTATCATAAAATTAAAATGAAATTAGAATTTCTAAAAAAAATTAAAAATTAACAAAATAAATCAAAGCGATAAATGAAGAAAAACGATGGAATAAAGAAGAAGAAAGATCGAGAGAGGATAGAAAAAGAAAGGAAAAGAAGAAAGATAGAAAAATGTGAGTCGCGAGTTGGACGTGGAGAGAAAAAAAGAAGAGAGAATGCAATTATTCCTAAATATTTTTAAAAGTATTCTATTTTCATAAATATTTTTAAAAACTACAGTATAATTTCAATTTTACAAAACTAAACACAATAGAAACGCCAATAAATAAATATTTATTTTAGAAGTAGATTTGGTAGTATATAAGGCCTTTTGAAATCGAAGTTATTCCCGCCAATGTTCCAGTACGACGGCGATCGGTCGCAATCGGAAGATGGAGAACGGCAGTCCAGTGCAGTGTCCAAACACGGTGACGGTTCGGAGAAACCCTCACCGGAGAGCAAGAGCTACGCCGGCCGCCAAAGCAGCCGAATCCAATCCTCCATCTGCCATTTCTTCATTTCCATTTCAAGAAATACTTGCAATGGAAGTCCCTCAAAACCCTAAAGACAATTCATCATCATCATCCGTTCCAGCTTCTCTCTCCGAAAACCTGAAAGTGTACCTTAGAGTTCGACCTTTGCAACTGAAGAATTTGAAGAAGTCCGGAAATCCTGGTGATCAAAATTCAAGGTCCGGACATGTATGGCCTCAGAACCCTCAGAAGAAGAAAGTAGCGAAGGAGAAGAATGTTAAGAAGAAGAGCAGTGAGGCTTGTATAACGATTAATGATGATCACTCGGTAACAGTCTGTCCTCCTATGTCATTGCAAGAGACTAGGCGGAGTAAGTCTGAGGTTTACGAAGGATTTTCCCATGTGTTTTCTACGGAATCCTCTCAGGTGAATTATGAGTTAGTTTTTGTTTTAATTTTGGTTATTCGTACTCTTTCTGAATGATTCTTTGGTTATTCGATCACGAGCTGAATCTATCATTGTTGGCAGGGTGAGGTGTATGAGAGGATGGTTAATCCGTTAGTGGAGGATTTTCTGAAGGGAAAAAGTGGAATGCTGACTGCACTCGGTCCAAGCGGCTCGGGTAAGACGCATACCATTTTTGGTAGTCCAAGAGTTCCTGGTATGGTTCCACTGGCTCTTCAACATATTTTCCAGACAGAGACGAGTGATTCCGAGTCCTTTAGGTATTTTTGGCGATTGTAATTCACTTTCAGTTTTGATGGACTATCACGTGTGTAATAAATACATGTTCAAAATTCTGCACTGGGTACTTCCCCTTGTCTGTCTATGAACTTTCGCTGCAATTGTGTCATAAGAAACTGAGTGAAGGGGTATGATGATTCACCGAACATGTTTGAACACTGAAAGCAAGTGGTGTGATTTTGTGCAGATCATATTATCTATCAATCTTTGAAATATACTCAGAAAAAGGAAAAGGAGAAAAGATGTTAGATCTTTCGGCTGATGGGGGCGAGTTAACTATGCAGCAGTTTAATGTAAAAGGCCTTAAGGAGGTAATCAAACGACATCTGTTGTATATGCATTTTTTTATCTGGTTATGCTACAGCATGCGTCTGTTATATTTATTAAGAAGGAAAATTGTGATTATACATTAAGGAAAGTTGATGAACCCTCGTATTTTTATGAAGGTTTTAATTTCTAATGCCGGAGAAGCTGAATCATTAGTGGCTTGTGCAATGGCTAAGCGAGCCACTGCAACTACAAATGCAAATAGCACATCAAGGTTCAGTGATTTATCTTTTGGTTCTATCTTGAAGAAAGCACTGTATATCGCTGTGTGCATGATATCTCACTATATGTTTTGTAATCGAGTCAATTGTTATTTGGTTGGCAAATGAAAAAATTGGCCATATTTTATGGTGGTAGCACTCAGCACTTCCCTCTATGCTTTAGCGGCTGCAAAGATGAGATGTAGACATATTCATGCACATGATATCCGGCAGGCTGTGAGAACAATTCAGGAGTTGGCATGGTTTTGTAATGTGGGGGCCAAAGGCCATGAATTAAGTAGAGAGTTTATTCTGTGAGGTGATTAGCAGCAGTTAGCTAGTTTTAGATGAGGGATTATAGGACTTCCCAAATCCTTCTGTCTGTATCTTCAATCAGATTTCCTTCAGATTTAAGGGATTGTAATTGAATTTTTAGAGCTTCTTTCACCAGTTTTAAAAATAGTTTTCCATTTTTGTTCTCAAAGAAGTGTTATGTTTTTTGTTTTCAAAACTGTATAAGGGAAGGCTTGTGAAGATTAGTGTTACCATAAAATTGAAGTAACTATTCACGAATCTTCAATTTTGAAAAAAAAAAAAAAAAACACTCTATTTATTATAAAAATTAGACCACCCCGAGAAACTTGTTAAAACAAAACAAGAAAAAACAACCTCTAAGAAACGTATATCTAAACATGGCTAACATGATCATAGTTTAGTGGTAAAGGCATCTACTTCTTTCTCTAAGGTAAGAGGTTCAAATCTCTACTCCACATTTGTTGTACTAAAGAAACACGCATGAACATGTGTACTATGATTTTTTGTTTTAAAAATACAGTTAATGTTTTCAAAAGAGTTCTCAAATAAGGGCCAAATGACTGAAACGAATCAGGCCAGGAGCTATCAACACATATGCAAAAACATGCTGTAATTGTGAGAGACAAATGTGTTTTGTATGACACTAGATTAAAATTAATGGGTTTCAGAAAATGGTTGTCATTGTATGCAATTCTCTTACTATATTAACACTGCATATTGTTGTGAAGAAAATTAGATAATGCTTTATGTGAAAATATGTTCTTATGATTTCATTGTTTATCCTTGCAGTCGGTCTCAGTGCATCATTAATGTGCGCAGAGTTGCTAACCAAGATGAAGTTGAAGACGCATCGAACTGTGCCATCTTGACCATTGCTGATCTCGCTGGAGCTGAAAAGGAAAAAAGAACTGGGAATCAGGTTCTATATTCTTTTGGTGTCTGGAATTAGGTTCTGCATTTCATCTCGAATTTAATAATGATTGTCATTCTTTCATTTCATATTGTAATTGTAGAACTTAGTGGTCCAATTGATTATGAGCCTGGCCATAATATAGGACGATACTTGAAATAAAGAATGATAGTTTGTTATCTAAAAATGAATAAAAAATAATGATTCTCGTCAGAATGAAATAAGTTGTTTCTTGTTAGAATAAAACAAGATGATTCTTCTTAGAATGAAATTTTCATGTTATTCTTTTGTCTAGTCTATATATTAAGAAGTTGAGAAATAGAAGAAGAAGATGATAGAACCTTAATGGTTTACCTCTCCTCTTATCGCATTTCTTTTGCAGGGTACAAGGTTACTTGAAGCTAACTTCATCAATAATACATCAATGGTTTTTGGCTTGTGCCTAAGAGTACGTGTACTTTACTTGTGTGAACCTCTTATCATTTTCTTCCTCCAAATGGTAAAAAGTATTTTATAATTTCTATATTCAATTAGTTCAAATGGGATATCCATCTTGTATTGAGGCATGTGAGGCATGTGACAATAGTGAAGAGACTTCAGGGGAACAACTTCAAGGTCCATATTGACCATCTATCTAGGAAATTCTATGAGATTCTTGACAATTAAGTAATATAGGGTTAAAAGAGCGATTATAGTTAAGGTGCACTAAGCTGGTCCGAGACTCACGAATGTTGTGCATTTTGAATGGCCTGATTGTGTTTCATGAATAGAGAACTGATGGGTTCTATGTTTGTCTCATGGGGTTTTGAGATCTTCACAACTTGGAAATTGTTATGATCCCTTCGTCTTACCCCTGGGTTTCATTAGTCCTTTTTCTTATGTAAAATAGAAGACGGCGTTCATCTTATTGAGTGGCACTTTCTTGGTGCTTTCCATTCCCACTTTCTATCTGTTTTTTTTTTGGTTTGTTCCCTTGTTTCCTTTTTTTTTTTTTTTTTAAATATTTACTATACTGCGTCCTTGTTTCCTTTCTAGTCTTTGTTTGAACACCAAAGGAATCCAAAGAAGCCACTGCAGAAGCATTTCCAGAACTCTTTGGTAATGTTTCAAGAGTATTCTTCATTCTAAGATTATGTTCCCACTCAAGTGTTGCAAATAAAAAATTGCTATTTATCTTTATGTTTATCTTGCAATTATTTCTCAAGCATAACCAACAAAGTTTACTCTATTTCCACACAGTTGACCAAGTACCTTCGAGATTACCTGGAAGGAAAGAAGCGAATGACCTTGGTATTCTGCTCTTATTTCAATATTTGATTTGTACATGCAGCATCTTAAAGTTTCCATATTTGCATCTTTGCTTTGATTACTGGATACTGTTAACTTTGTTGGGGACTATTAATGTTGTTAATCTCTTGTGAAAACTAATGGGTGTGCTTAATGAAGTGCAAGCCTCTGTATTTCTTAAACCATTTTTTTGTGTGTTTTCATGTGTAGATTTTAACTGTGAAAGCAGGAGAAGAAGATTATCTTGATACAACTTTCCTTCTCAGACAAGCTTCACCTTATATGAAAATCAAGTTATTTAACTTTATGCTATCTGTTTAAATTCAGAACTTCTTTTACACGTGATCCTGAATTGATATCTGTTCTTTAGGTTCAACAATGTTGTGGAACCATCCAACACCAACAAGAGACAATTGCAAACGTTATGTATATTTGAGGAGCAGAAAAGAACAAAATATTGTGTTCCTGAAGCTTGTGTGGTAATTTGTTATCTTCTTTGGATGCTGGGATTGTCTTAAATGGGTCATAATTTCTTGATACCACTTCCCTTTGTTGTTCTTTTCCCTTTACTGGCTCTTCAGTGGCTATCGTTCAATCATATATGCTTCTGTCTCTATCTTTACACGCTCTATAATTTTTAGGCAACAGTTATTTGTTTCCTTGGCCGGCCATGTCATTGTGGAACTTCATTGTGCTGATTTTTCTTTTTATTTACATATATTGAGATATTGGATAAAAATGGCAAAATCCTTAACATTAGAAATAAAATGGGATGTAGCAAGGATGAATTAGCTTTTTGCTCTGTCTTCCACTGCACATTTGAAATGTTGCACTGGCATTTTTTGTTCATATCTTAATTAATGAGTATTCATAGTCTTGATCGACTACATATGGTTTCAGAATGAAGGAAAGGGACATCACGAGGAAGGTCTGCTTTCTCATGAAGGTAGTTAAATTCCAGCTTTACCAGTGCTCTATTCCATTTTTTCTCTCTCTGAGTTGTGTTAGTTATCTAACTTGTTTTAGAGCTGCTGGCTTGGTTCTGCTTATTACGTGTCGTTATTACTTTTAATTTTTTTTTAAAAAATAATTTTCTATCAGAACCTTCAGCTCATACTGAATGTCCAGCCACAAAGTCTAGCTGTACAGAATTGGATGGGATTGAAAGAAACCATTTGATTATGCAAAATTTTGCTAAAGCCATATGGAAAGTCTTGAAGCAGTATAGAGATAAACTAAAGGTAATCATTTAGAGGTATTTAACTATAATTTTATTATTGTACTGTTTCTGAAGTTTTGCTTTATATACGGAAAACATCAATTTGGTATTAGCTGAACATAACAAAAATATTTTCTTTGATGTTGGTTTTAAAATAAGAATGCAGAAAATGAAAATCAAACTCTTCGAGAAGAAATTAGGAAGGAAAAGGTGAGATATTTTGAGCTGGAAAAGCAATGGCAAAATTCAAGATGCAGTACTTGCTCCAAGGAAGATTGTGCCGAAGCTGATTCATCCGTCAAAGTAGTTTCAAGTTTTGAGTTGAAAAGTGATTTGGATGAGCACAAATTCAATGAGGTTCTTGAGGTGTGCCTGCAGAAAATTTTCCCTCTGGCTCCTTTTAGTATATTTTTTGTATGCCTTTGTATATTCTTTCATTTCTTTTCGTGAAAGGTTGGTTCCCTAAAAAAAAAAAAAGGATTTCCAGCTTGTTTTAATTCAGTTGACTGTTACAGATTCTTTATGTAAGTTATACTTGGAATATCTAATCCACTATGGCTTTGATTCTATGGTCAGATAAATATGAACTCTTTCGTCAAAGTGAAGGAATCTGAGGGAAATAAATCTCCAGAAAGATGTGGTTCCTCTCCCTGTGAAGACATAAATGTAAGCACACTTTTTTTTCTCCTCCAATTGTCAAATTTGACCTTAGTCAATCAATGAATCTCAACTTCATCAAACTTATTGCTATAAAGATAAAGAAAATGTTATGTTGTTTACTGTTGCAAATCAGTTCTTGAAATTTGCTAATTAAGTCTTTAAGTTGAGTTGAGGACTATTGTATATATAGACCTTTTGACATTTAGGGAATATAATGTCTTTCATATGAATCTAGGGTTAATGAATCCTTGACAAATTGTTTGAAGATGGGGGTCTTTACCGTTCCATTGTGGTCTTTCTAACATTTCTTTGAGTATAGTGGTCATCACAGGATATCTATTTTATCTCAAGTCCAGCAGCTTCTTTGAATTCCAATGGACAATGGGTTGAACTTGTTGGTAATAGATTATTGATTTTAGTCATTTTCCACAAAAAAAAAAAAAAAAAAAAGATTCTAGTGGACTGGATGTGAAATGAACTGTATTTCAAATTTTCAATAAACGGTTGATATTGCACAATATGGAAAGATTTCCGCTCAAGTCATTTGGTGAGGAACTTGAAACCCACAAGATTAATGTTTCTGCTTCATGCTTGCTTCACAAAATTGCATTATATGGAAAGATTTAATTTTCTTTTCATGTTATCCAGAGTCGCTCAAAACTTGATGAAGTTAAAGAGGTATGCATAAACAATATAGACGAGACCACTCCTAGGAATGAGTGCAACATGACGAAAATACTTACATACGTGGAAGCAGATGATCGTTGTCTGACAACAAATCTTATAGGTAATACATGTTTGTATGTTATGTTGCCGTAGCTACTTTTTGATGTGGAAACTACAAAAGTACATCTCTAACAGTAACATCTTTCAGAGTTGAACTGTGAATACCTGCTAAAATGTGGGTAACCAAAACTTTTAGAGGAGACTTTATTTTCACAAGTGTCAGATAATTGTAAGTTGAAACCTTTCATGTTTTTAAAATCTGTTTTGATTTAATTATTGATCGTACAGGAGATCATCCTTAGGAGTGTGAGTCTGTCATTATGACCAAATTTACGTGTTTGAATCTAATGGTGCTTGTGTCGTTACTGGTTTAAAGTCCATGAAATAGCTTTATGGCTTGTATGGAAAATTGTTTCATACATTTTTTTTAAAAATTATTTATTTTTTATTTTTATAAATGGGAAGCGAGTAGAGCTTGTAAAGATTAAGTCTATTATGTACTTAGAATCTGTTGAAAAAAGAGGAAGAAAGTAACACAAGATTTACGTGGAAAACCCTAGATCAGGAGAAAAAACTACGATAGAGATTGATTTTTATTATTAATTCTGATACACAAAATACAAGAGAATAGGCCAAATAAATAGACTAGTGGGAAGCCCTAGGGTACATACAATTACTAAAATACCCCAAGGGTTACAAGCTGTTTTTCGACACTCCCCCTCAAGTTGGGGCATAAATATCAATAAGGTCCACCTTGCTGACACAGTAATCAAAGCTTTGTTCCAGTAACCCTTTTGTGAGCACATCTACAATTTGCTGATTTGAGGGAACATAAGGAATGCATATACTTCTGTTGTCAAGTCTTTCCTTGATGAAGTGCCGGTCGATCTCAACGTGTTTTGTTCTGTCATGCTGAACAGGATTATTTGCAATACTTATTGCTACCTTATTGTCACAAAACAGTTTCATTGGGAGCTTGTTGTCTTGATGAAGATCTGACAACACTTTCATCAACCAGATTTCTTCACATATCCCTAAACTCATGGCCTGATACTCAGCCTCCGCACTACTTCTGGCCACAACTCCTTGTTTCTTACTCCTCCAGGTCACTAGATTACCCCAAACAAATGTGCAATACCTAGATGTTGATTTTCTATCAACAACAGACTCTGCCTAATCATAATCAGTGTAGGCTTCAATGCAATGTTTATCAGACTTCTTGAACATTAACCCTTTACCTGGTGTACCTTTCAGATATCGTAGGATGCGTTCAACTGCTATCATGTGTTCCTCACAAGGAGCCTGCATAAACTGACTGACAACACTGGCATATAAAATATCGGGTCTCGTATGAGATAAGTATATCAATTTCCCAACTCACCGCTGATACCTTTCTTTATTGACCGGGATACTGTTACTGGTATTGCTGAGCTTTGAATTATATTCAACTGGGGTGTCAGCAGGTTTGCACCAGTCATTCCTGTTTCCGTTAGAAGATCAATCGTGTATTTCCGTTGGGACACTGAGATTCCATCCCTTGACCAGGCTACTTCCATTTTGAGAAAGTATCTTAACTTTCCAAGGTCTTTAATTTCAAAATCTTTGGCCATCTTTACTTTGAGTTTCACAATTTCATCATCATCATCAACGGAGAGCACAATATCGTCAACGTATACAATGAGAACGACAATCTTCCCTGAAGTCGACTTCTTTGTAAATAGTGTGTGATCTGAGTGCCCTTGGGTATACCCTTGTCCTTTGACAAAGGTGACAAATCTGTCAAACCAGGCTCTCGGAGACTGTTTCAACCCATATAACGATTTTCTCAGCCGGTAGACTCACTGTTTGAACTGATCTTCAAATCCGGGTGGAGGATTCATGTAGACTTCCTCCTCAAGTTCTCCATTGAGAAAGACATTCTTTACATCCAGTTGATGCAGAGGCCTATCTCTGTTAACTGCAACTGATAGCAATACTCGGATAGTATTGAGTTTAGCCACGGGAGAGAATGTCTCGGAGTAATCTACCCCAAAGGTTTGGGTAAACCTTTTGGCAACTAACCTGGCCTTCTACGGATCAACAGTCTCGTCTAACTTGTACTTTATAGTGAAAACCCATTTGCATCCAACTGTCTCGTGCCCTTTGGGTAGGATCACCTGGTCCCATGTTCCATTTTTCTCAAGAGCCCTCATCTCCTCCATTACAGCAACTTTCCAAACGTCAGTTCCAATTGCTTCCTGTATGTTACTCGGTATCACCCCTGTATTTAAACTGGTGGTAAAAGCCTTAAATTCAGATGATAGATTACTGTAGGTCATGTAACTATGCATAGGGTACCTTGTACATGATCGAATACCTTTTCTCATGGCTATTGGAAGATCAAGAGAAGCATCATGCTCCCTTCAGTTTGTCAGAATTTCCACCGTGATCACTAGTCTCCTCTGCCTGGGTTTCATCTTCAGAAATCACCTTTTCACCATTATCTCTAGTATCACTCACATTTCAAGAGCTGTGTCCGAATCATTATTTACCGTCGTCTTCCCATCTACTATAGTGGTCTTGTCAGCACCTTTTCCTCCTTTTTCCTCTCTGCATTCGTTAGTCTCAGTACAAGTATCAATCTCATTGATTTTAGGAATACACGTACCTGATGTGGGGTTTGACTCATGGACCGGAGCCGGAGATGCAACAGGTGACGCTACTTCCTTCTTGAGATTCTTTCTGTAGTATGTTATCCATGGGACTTGATTGGTAGGGAGGATAGGACCGACATGTTTGGGAATGGGAGATGACTCCAAGGGAACTGTATAAGTGGACCAGTTAGTCTCTTCACTAGATGTCTCCCCTTGAAGATGGCTAACAGGGAAGAAGGACTGATCCTCAAGGAAAGTGATATCCATGGAAACAAAATATTTGTGAGAGGATGGGTGGTAACATTTATATCCATGCTGATGAAGTGGATACCCAACAAGACGCATTTTTGAGCACAGGGGGTAAATTTCGTGCGGTTTGGACCATGGGAGTGAACAAAAGCAACACAGCCAAAAACTCGAAGTGGTACATCGGAGACTAAACGAGTAATGGGGTAGGACTCTTTCAAACAGTCTAATGGGTTTTGAAAGTTAAGGACTTAGGAAGGCATTCGGTTGATTAAGTGAGCAGCAGTAAAGATGGCATTACCCCATAGGTAAGACGGGAGTGACGTGGATAGCATTAAGGATTTGACAACTTCCACCAAATGACGATTTTTCCTTTTGGCTACCTTGTTTTGCTGGGGAGTGTAGCTGGAATCGCGGCGGTTGGGAGTGGTCGAGCGCCTGGAAAACACTGGGCTTGAGCGGCTAAAACGTCGGGGTTGTGCGACTGGACGATTTGCGATTCGGTTGCGGCTGGGATCTGGTCGGCTGGGGACAGACGGCTGAGACTAGGCCGATTAGGTTTAGGGTCTGAAACGGATTGGATGATTTTCAGTAGCGCGGCTTGGAGGATTTGTTCCACGGCTTCCCGAATGGCTTTGGTGATATCGGCTTCCCGACTAGTTCCAATGGAGGTTGCTGATGGAGAATCTGGTCTATTTTCATCAATGATGGCTAGGGTTTCGTCGCCATGCTCTGATACCATGTTGAAAAAAGAGAAAGAAAGTAACACAAGATTTACGTGGAAAACCCTAGATCAAGGAGAAAAAACCATGATAGAGACTGATTTTTATTATTAATTCCGATACACAAAGTACATAGGCCAAATAAATAGATTAGTGGGAAGCCCTAGGGTACATACAATTACTGAAATACCCCTAGGGTTACAAGCTGTTTTTCGACCGAATCAATATTTCCAAGTGTGCATCTGTCTATATATATATATATGGGTGAAAACAAGTCATTGGTAATTTTGTTTCAGGAATCAGTTTTATCTATACATGTTCACTCATTTTCTGTTCTAAACAAAGGGAAATTTCCTTTTGATACTGCTCCCAAGCAGCTCCTTGGATGTATTATTTTGTTCGAATGAATTTCTGGTGTGAGAGCTGGTTGTATGAATGCCCCTATTTAACACTGTCACTTGTCTGGGGTATTCTGGTCTTTTTAGTGAATTGATGGATGTTAAATTTTTGTTGTTGTTAATAATATTTGTTTTAATTATCTCTTACATGTTGGTTACCGGAACAAGAATCCCATGTCAGTATCGCTTTTATTTATAATATTCTTGATCCTAAAAACATGGAGTTGACCATTGTACCCTCATGGTCATGCACGATCTTGTTCTGCTTGATCAGTCTGGTCCCATGTCAAGGAATTGATTTCTTTGGATTTCATTTGCTTGTGAATAACCAAATATTGGGGATTTGGTTGTTAATGCTCAAGTATTCTTTTAAATCAATATTTTGCATGAATACACACTCCAGTAAATGCTTGGGAGTTAACTCATCAACCTACATCTCAATTTTAATTTGTTCGGGAACTGTTATGTTACTGTCTCTATTTTCTCCCTCTTTTGATTTCAACTGATAGTCTCGTTCTTTTCGAATTAGCCTTTGACACCCTGCAGGCCCATAGCTTGGTGAAGCATGACAGCTGTTCATCTGTAGAGTTGGACAAACTCAGTGAGCAAGATGAGGTTAAAACCACTTTAATGTCCTAGGCTTTGAATTACTGTTTTCCATGTCCATACTGCACAACATGTAAGGTGGTTCTGTATTCTCAATATCTCACCTCTTGATGAACTTCACAACTAGAGGATGAAGTTTAATGGAAAATTATGACCGTGAATGATTACATCAGGCATTTGTATCTCTTGGATCATGTAATAAATGAATTAGAAGAAGTTTCCGATAAAAAAAAAATTATGATCATGAATGACGTGTATTGCCAAGTTTTTACAACATGACAACTTTTTCAGGGAGCTTACATTTTTGTTTCTCAGATAGAAGGATTTTCTAGACCTGATTTATGTATTTTATTTGTTTTGTATAGTGTAAATTAAAATAGGAATAACATAATATCAACTGGAAAGAATGGAAGGAGAATTCCTAAGAGAAATAGACAGAACCAATATGCTTGAATGGGTTTGAATCTCGTCAAACTTTAAGGAGTCTGACGCACTGATATCTGTTTTTCATGCGTTCATTAGGGGACCTTGAGCGTTATTGAGCATACTGATTTCTGATTTTATTGGAATATATGAAGACTAGTTCACACGAACCCTACCTACCTTTTAAGACACGTGCATCTTGCCGGGAAAAAAACTAGTTCATATCATGTGTTCATTTCGCCAATTGTTAATTGAAGAAATTTAAGCATAATTGATAGACAAAAGAAGTTGGAAAATTTTAAATGCTGCTGTTCATTTTTAATTAGTTAGTTCATACATTCAAAAGGAGTGTTAGAAATTGTTAAAGGGAAGCATTATTTAGTATTTGTGATTTTTTCTTTTTGTATTTTCTCTAGAAAACATTTATGGCGATCATCTATGGTCTCTGCCGTTCTAATTACTGGATGTTTTAGGAATCTACCTCAGTTGAATCACCTTTACAAGTAGCCTCGTTTATTCACTGCAATGCTCATGCATGCGAAACTCAACCTGTACTTGATACTTCATTAAACCAACCAACTTCAGAGGAGTCTGATAGGTCAGTTGATGTATTTTCTTCTTTTAACCAGTTCAATAACTTAGATTTCTGAACCTTGCTTCATGTATACTGTTCAGGGATTCGGGTACTTTGAATGAAGCCCAGGAACTCGTGGCGGTATCTCTCTATTAGATCTCTTTGAATGCATTTTAAGAAGAATCTATACCTAACCTAACCTGAATGTAATCATTGGCTGAGTTTGTATTGGATTATGGTCGCCGGAGTTGATCCATGTGGTTAAATGGATAATGCTTTATCACAAGTTGAACCCGAAGATGAAATTTTTCCTGACCAGAAATTTATGTAATAGATTTTGTTGATGCAACAGTTGCTGGTCTATTTTATTTTTTTTAGGAACTTTCGGATTCTCGAGATGTACATCCCACCAAGGATGTTGAACCTTGTCAAGAACGAGAACGCAACATTGATGTGCATTGCAGTGATCCTACTGACATCTCATGCAAACTAGAGAAACCAAAAAGGTTAGAGTTAGTAGGTGCATCAAGTTTGCTGATCTGTCAACTCACTCTTTCATTCAGCTTCGTTGGAGCTGTTTGTTTGACGTAGTTGCAACTTGCATTTCTTTTTTCTGCTTAAGTCTTATTATGACGATATATCAGGAGACTTTTGCCCGCATCATCCACATTATTGAGGGATTTCAGCAATATGCATGTCGAGGATGATATTGAGGCGTCAAAGGTCTGTCCTGGGCTGTATGTGTAGACTTGTATGCTTGCTCAGTATTTAATTACTTTTACGGTGTTATTGATTAGTAAGCAAAGACGATCTTTGATCTTACCATGATAACAATTCTTGTAGTCTAGAATCTGGGATATTGATCTTTCCAACAGACAGAAATTTAACTTTAGTTGATGGGAAATTAGCACGCTACAAAAAGTTTTGGGCTACTGTCATTCAATCTTAATTTGTGGATATCCTTAGTGATATAAACTAGAACGTACAGAGTGGAAAATTATTTGTGTAATATTTCTGCAACTATTCTGTACTTTCTAGTTTCTTGTAATGTTTGGTTTATATCTATGAAATGCTAAGCAAGAATTTTGTTCACATTTCTTTTTGCTTATCAGCAGGTAAACAGAAATGGGAAAAAATCAGCCAAAGGTGAAAAAATTAGAACACAGGGTAACATCTCCCTCATCCGCATGCTGCAGAGTAATCTCCGGTTCTAGTAAGTCCAAGCTTGCTCTGAACTCCTTGATTATTATTTCCAGTGGTGCAATGCTTGTGTAGTAGTGTACCATTCTTTTGGTTCCTTGGCTTGGGCTTGGTGTTGTTCCTTTGGTCCGAATGAGTAACTCAATCCACCATGGTCCTTGTTGTCTTATCAATCCTTGTGTGCGTAGCTTGTTGTACATGTGGTGCCTAGTCGGGCTACTTTTCAATTTCAATTTTTTTTTTTTTAAAAAGTATGTCGGTAAGACTCACTTAAGTTGAATTGGCTATTGTATGAACACATTTTACAGAAAATATGAATTTTCCATTTTTGAAATTATTATCACAAGTTTCATTTTTTTAAAAATAAGATTAACGATTTGTTTGGAATGACTTTCTAGTATTTTTAAGCATTTAGAAAGTCATTCCAAACAGGTTCCAAACTAAAGAAGTCAACGGCAACGACCACTTTTGACAATGTAGGGCATCTGAATTAAAGTTAGTCCTCAAGCTTGCATTTCATAATATAAGAAAGAATATATCAAAATATGATGCAAAGCATCGTTATATTGGATTATTAAGTTCACATCCGAGAGAAGATCATCTTATTAGATGTTAACCATCAAACAGCTCCTAGACGATCCCTTCAAGCATTGCTAGAGCTTTGGCAACTGCAACCCTTCGATGATGGTCAACTGTAGTAAACCCTGGACCACTTTGCTTCAGCAACGTTCCTTATCTCGCATCACGTCGTCTCCTCCAGTTAGGTTTCAACTTTACATCCACACTTAAATTTGCTCATCTTAGGCACCTATGAAGAATCATCCATACCTATGGTAAGCCCCACCCTGGAACAATCATCTTTGAAATGTGTCTTAACTTGTTCATGGACCTATTGCCATTATGTGTTCAGTTGGTTTGATCAGTCAATGTGATCTCAACGACAGTTTCTTTGATATGATTGTGTGTTAGTTTAGCATTAGAATAGACTTTATGATGTGTCATTTTAGAGAGTATTGTTGTTGAAATGTAGTTATATGATACATCAGTTGGTTGGTTTAGGTTAGGGTGAGTTTCTATCAAGACACTTCAGCTAACCACGTTAGGAAGGAATGACTGGTTGGGTGTTGGCTCAAAAAATTAATGCCTACAGCCTACCCAATGCTCACTTTCTCCCACTCTACTGCCCTATATTAGTCTAGAAAGCTACTTGCAGAAAGGTATGGCTCTCCAAAAGACCGAATTTAACCTTTTTGACCTCGTTTGATAACTTTTTTTTATAAAAATAAATTTAAGCTCATAAAAACTATTTTTATTGGTAAGTTTCTTTGTTTTGTTATCCCGATTCTACTATTGTTTTAAAAATCAAGCTTAATTTTGAAAAAGGAAATGTGCAAACAAGAATAAATTTCAAAGGCCAAAAACTAGAGAAGGAAATTGTTATCAAACAAGGATATTTAACATTGCGATGCTTAAAACTAGTTAAATAGTTTTTAATTTGATTGGTTTTGATTGATTTTTTCAATTTCATCTTCTGACTACGAGTCTAAGATTGTTAGATATGGTTGAATTATAAGAAAAAAACTTGAAAGAGAACAGACATGGGTATTTAGAATATCTGTGATTAGAATATTTTGGTATTGAAGCAACCTGAAATAAGTAGGTGTTTTTTCTTTAAAAAAATTATTAGTATTATATTTTTTGAGAAATACGTGAAATAGGTATAGTTTTCTTCCCCAAGATTAAAGATTTGACATGAATTTAAAAGCAACCATGTTTTTTTTTTCTTTTCTTTTGAAAGTGAGTCTTTGATATTTGATATTTATGTGATAATCATCTGGCGAAAGTATTTTTGTTTCCCCTTCAATTTAAGAGTTCATAACATTTGTTTTGAAAGAATATAAAATTAGGTGAACTTGCTACCTTAATCTCTAAATTTTCAAGACAATCTGATAAGTTATTGGATTTAAAAATTATTTAATACCTTTAGAGTTGGAAAATATTATATAAGTTCAACTTTTATAATCTTGGGAAATTTTTGTAGATAAAAAAATGTCAAACTAATTATAAAATTAGTAAAAAAAATATTGATAAATATTAATGGACTTTTATCAACATTTATCAGTGATAAACTTTTATAAATTTCTTTCACTTATAGGCACTAATATATTTCTATCAATCTCTATAAAAAAAGATTAAATTTTTGCTATTTTGCATAAATAATTTTCTTTATTTTTCAATTTTTGAAAATCCCCCTTTAATCTTTATATAGTTATTTTTTTTTTGTTAATCATCTTCAATTCCCAAAAAATGTCCAAAATTGTGATTTTAAACTTTTGAGATCTTGAAAGTTTAATTTTATGTTTTTCAAGAATCTTATAAGATGTGGAGTATGGTTGAAACCCATTAAATAATAAATGAAAGTATGGTTGAGATCCATTAAATAATAAATGAAAGTTCGCTGATTTATTTGGACAAAAAAAATTATACTGTATGTAGCCTATAATAACAATGATTTGAGATTACTCCAATAATAATGATTAAAAATTATACATTTGAAGACAATCTTAACTTTCATACTTCCTTTCCCCCAAGGCTCTAGAGAGAGATTACTCCATAGAGAGAAAAATAGATGAAAACTTGAGCTTGATCTCTCTGATACCATTTAGGGTCGAGATTGAGTCTTACTTATAGAATTGTTATTAGGCCTTTGCCTACTAGCAATTCCGATAAAATTTTGACACGCGTCTCAACAAATAAAGATTACATAATTGAAAAATTCAAAATGTGGGAGATAGGACAGGACCCCTGACTGGTCAAATATCTTTTGGAACTTTTCTTTTTTACCAGTCAGGGGTCCTGTCCTGTCTCCCACTTGACCTTATCTCATCATAAGACAATAAAGAAAACAGTAAAGTAATAAAGATAGATGGGATATGTCTACATTATCTTCAAGCACGCTTGGTAAGATCTTCAAATGATAACTATTGATGATGTCACCCAGTTTCTCCTGAATGGCCTTGATTGGAATGACTATCGCATATATCTATCGTATCAACTCTTTTGAGACTACGATCCAGGGTCTTACTCCTTCAGCTACTCCGCCTACTTTGATTGCCCAACGTAATCCTTATGAGTTAATGGGATATTATAGTCATTTCTCTCATAGTGATCTGTCCAAGCTTTCCAATCTTCAACTAACCGCTGTGGCCGGTGGGTGGTTAATCCATATCAAGAACATACTATCTCCATCATTTTTGCCTCAAATGTAGGTTCTTATGAACGACGATGATAATTGTAGACTGATTACACACCTATGTACAAAAGCGATTTAAATAATTTACATAACTTTAAATAATACTTTGAGTCACTATTTTTATACTAATTTGGTTGTGAGTCTAAAAACGGGTCATTGATGTCGTAATCGGCGAAGGGTCATAATCATTTTCGTCATCTTCGACTTTATTATTTACAGATGCTGAAGAATTTGCATCTTCTTGGGTTTCATCATGGTTTGATAACTGCCTGATGATTGTATTGAGAACTGAAGTAAAATCAGCGTGTGTTCCTGCTCCAGCAAGAGAACTCATGATTGAATTTTTTGTCAAAGTAAATTGTTCATCTTCTTGGCGAGATAGATCTTGTAGATGACCATTGGTTTTGAACCAATCTTTTAACTTTGACACTTCTAGATGAGAGTAGTCAAATTTTCCCACCACTTGATCCTTAGTGCTTTGCTTAAGGCTTTGAAGTTTCCATATGGTCTAAGTTGGAAATTCCAACAAAAGATCCACGGAATTTGAAAATATAATGCAAATCTAAACGTCTTTGAAAGAGGAGACACATAGATGCTATTTTGAAAAAGGTGGTAAGACCTTTGGATTTCTACTGGGAAGATTTCTTTTGATAGTCCAAAGTAGTTCCATCATGATTGAAACCAATTTGGAAAATGCATTTTGTAAGCTTGCTTACAGAATGTCACAAACCAAGAATGGTTGTATGCTTGAAACTAGAAAATATTATACCATGCTCTCATGTAGTCACGGTATGTATATGTTTGAGGTTTGAAGGGTTTTGAGAATTTCTTTGTACAAACATCCCTTGATTTCAGTAGGATGGAGTTAGCACTTTGAATATTCTCAATTTTGAGTATACAATTTTTGAAGGATCGGAACGATCCGGAACATGAGTAATTTCCACGGACTTGGTGTCCACCAAGATGAATTCGTAGAAAGTTCTTGTCTTTGATATATCTTCAGGAAGATAGTTGAATCCGTGAGGGAATATTTGAGAACAGACTTCTTGAATGGAAGGTCCGTCAAACTCTAGCTCGATCATTAGATCGACCATTGTCGTTTTGGTGAAATATCCCGAAATTGGTGGCCTTGGTTGGAAAACCTTTGGCTTTACCACTTAGGAAAATGTTGATGGATTTTTGGGAATTAAAGTTGAAGATGGCCTCATGGGTCTCTTATTTGAACTGCTTACTCCCGAGGGACGTAACAGTGTTGTTGAGGGTTGAGGAGGCAGGCTTAAGGACCCTGACTGTATTAAAAGTGCCTTTTGGGTACTACCTTGACGCCTTCTAGACATGACTTCAAAGTCGGTGTCCATGGCATAATTGTGTGCACTCATGGGAGATGGTGCAGAAGATTGAGAGATGGGCTGTTTGCCCTTTGAACTACTAGCCTTGGAAGGGCTAACCTGAATGCTCTATGACGACAGAGGTCGCCTTGGTGGCCGAAGACGGCCGAGAGGTTCCATGAGTTTTTAAGGATTTTTGAGGGAGATATTTTTCTTTTTTAGGAGGATATTTTCTTGAGAGGTGTTCTCTGCTTAGATAATCTGCAAGAAAGTTTTCTGTGCCTTTTATAGGCTCAATTTTGAAATCAAAGCAGGATAAGATTGCCTATCATCTTGCAAAGATTTGTTTTGACATAAGATTCTTCACATTTTTTTCAAAGATGTATTTACTGGCCTTTGAATCTGTTCGCACCAGAAAATCTTTGTTGATAAGATCTTCTTGGAACTTTTGAACGCAAATCACTATTGCGAGAATCTCCTTTTTTACTGTAGTACTTTTGAGTATCATTCCAGACTCCAGAATAATAGCAGACTACTATTTCTCTTCCGTTAATTTCTTGTTTGAGGATGCCGTCGTAACCAATGTTAGATGCAACGGTTTTCACAATTGGATAAGCCTTTTCATCCATTAGCGATAAGCATGGGATGCCTTTTGCTAAAGCTTTTATTGATTGGACTGCTCGCTCGTCTGTCCATGGTTTTGGGTTCTTTTTCAATCTGTCATAAAGGGGGAGACAGATGGTATGAAGGTTTTTAATAAAGTCTCCAATATAATTTACACACCCAAGAAAGCGCTGGAGCTGTGTCTTGTCTTGAATAGTGTCTGGAAACTTATCCATGAAGTCTAGCAATCGTTGGATTGGTTTGATTATTTATTGATTAATATTATAACAAGAAATCTAATTTTTGTTTGAAACAAATTGATCTTTGGTAAAGATACAAGACCATTTGTCTCAATGATATTGAAAAACACTTGCAAGTGCTTAAAGTGTTATTCAATTGTATTTGAGAATACCAAGACATCATCGATATAGACGATGGTGAAATCCTGATATTTGTTAAATATGTCATTCATGACATTTTGGAACTCTGAAGGAGCATTTTTTTAATCCAAAGAGCATGACGTTCCATTGATATTGCCCGAAGGGGACGTTGAAAGCTGTTTTATATCTATCCTTTGTAGATACTTGGATTTGCCAAAATCCAGACTTCATATCGAACTTTGAGAAAACCTTGGCAGAGGTTATTCATTTTAATAAATCTTGTCGATTAGGAATTGGATATGTAATCCATTTGAGAGCCTTGTTAAGGGGCTTATAATTGATTACCAATCTCGGAACTCCTTGTTCCTTCTCAGCTTGATTATTGACATAGAAGGTTGCACAGGACCATGGGCTTTTTGATGGGCTAATAAGCCCTTTTCGAAGGAGCTCATCAATTTCTGCTTTACAGATTTTGATCAGGTCTTTTGACATTTGAATGGGCCTGGCCTTTGTGGGAATTTGCGCTTCGTCAAATCCATCGACATATAGGAGCTGAACTATATGCTTTTTGCAAGCTCAAAGGCATTTGGAATGTTCGAACAAATTTTAGCTTCCATTTTCTTTAGGAAATGTTGGATTCTCTGGATCGAAGGTCTAGTAATTTGGTTAGCAACCTTCTTATTCTGAATGTCATCTTGAAGGAACTCGATTTGCTTTTCTTTCTTAGAAATCCTATTGATAAACTGTTGGATTTCTTCTTCAATATTTGAAATATACTTGGGAGTTATCATCGGATGAAAGAACACAAAAGTCATTATTTTTCCAAATTTCTTAGATGATAATCCTTTCTCAGAAACATGAAAAGGGTATAATTGAGTAAGGAAGGGTGTGCCCAGGATAACTTCCTTCAATAAGTCTTTGACTAAAAGAAAGGTGTTAACGAAACACACATCTCCTTTGTAAATATGCACTTTTGACAACTTATAATTAATGTGAAGTCTCTGGTTTTTAGCTCCTCTAAGAACTTCCATTGTTTTTTCAAAATACCTTGAGGGTATTAATCCTGGACCTTAAGTCTCTGGATGACGTTTTGGTCTGCTCCAGAATCCAGTAAGGTAACTGCTTCAAACTTGAAATCCTAGACCTTAATAGTGACCTTAGATAACCATTTTTGATTGTAGACTTTAGTGATATGTTGATTCCTTCTACATCTTCTTTTTGGATTCCTGAAGTTTCTCCTGGGGGAATTACTTTTGCGAATTGTTGTTGGAAATCACTGAATGCATTTTCCAGAATTGACAGTCGTTGCTTATTGATTGCAACTTCCCTTTTGAGTTTTTTGACTTCCACGTGGATGTCGGAAGCTTTTGCGGGTTCTTGGAATGACTCATTATTGACCCGATTGAGTATTTCTTGAAAGAAATATTGAATTGGTTCCAAGACTTGAGGCTTTGTATTTTGTCCTTTTAGAGACTCCCGAAGTTTTAGAAGGACCGTTTTCCGAGATATTTCATCCGAAAGCTCTTCTATTAGATCAAGTAAGCGTTCCTGGTCTCTTGTTAGAACATTGATACATCCTATTCAAGGGACAACTTCTTCTGAAAATTGAGAGGAATCGGAAAAGTATCCTTCAGAGGAGGAATCTCCAATAACTTCATTGATTATTCCCTCGGAAGATGATTCTTTTGAAATAGAGATTTCATCTTCAAACCGGATGGCAAAGAGAAGAGATTGTTTTAGGTCATTGTCAATCTCTAGGCTGTTGAACTTTTTTTATCAAGGGGCATTTATTAGCATAGTGTCCCTGTTTGTTGCATCGAAAACAAGTGGTTCCTTTCTTTTTGGAATACTTCTTGTTTCTATTGTAGTATTTCCTCTTTCGGGGTTTTTCTTTGTCTTTTGTTCTTCGTCCTTTGCTGTAAGGTTTCTTTGAGGATTTCTTCTTTTTCTTTGAGGGCAGTAGATCTTGTTCAACGTCATATTGTTTGCAGAAAGTCCCTAGTTCTTTTGGATAATCTGCATCTTTGATGATTCTTTGATTATGCTTGTTGTCTTTACAAAGACTTAAGCATAATGCTTGAATGTTACTGGTAATATCTCCATAAGTGAGAGAATTCCAGTTGATTTGATTTCCTTCGAAGATTTCAGACATCTTCTGATAAAATTTTTCGGCAATATAAGGAGGTAATCCTTCTACAAATTTTCGTTTCTAGATTTCGTCTCGAAAAGATGTGTAAAGACGTGCCATAAAAACGTCTTTGTACCATTTGAAATCACTCACTACCTGCAGCGCATCTTGAGAAGTGCTTCAGTAGCTTGATTACTGTAGATGACTGTTTGTCCTACAAAATATTTCATTGCAGTGTATACTAATGAGTTAACCATATCTAGTTCATTTTGCATTATCTCCATTGGGGCAATTCCTGCTCCTAGATTTCCTTCTTGTTTTACCGTAACTGTTTTTGTGGCAGTTAGGATAGTCTGCCTTTCTTGTTCAGAAAGTTGATTGTACCATCAGCTCCTCAGATTTCCTATGAATCTTGAAACCAGACTGTGAGCTATGCTTAAGACAGTTTTTCTAGTGCTATATGAGGTAGCAACTAGAAATATTTCTTGGAAAATATTCATCATTTGCTGATCGGAACATCCATCAATATTCTAGCTTATTACAGAGGTTCCATCATACGTCTTTTAATCTGGACGAAAATCATCCCATCCTAGGTCTGGAGGAGAAGGTTTTGCATAATGATTTTTCATTTCCGTGCTATAAGAGACCACAGGAAGGATTATATAAGATGCAGAAGTCCCTTTGGAATCTTTTATCATATTAACAGTTTTGGAGACTTCAGTCTTCTTTGAAGAATCTGCTTCTTCGTTGTCAATCTTGAATACTGATAATTTCTTATTAATCTCAGCTAGAAGTTCCTCATGGGAAAGGTATTTGGTTGGAAGATTGGTCGGTTTGGATCAATCTTTGGTATGCCCTTAAGGCTTGAACTTGGGGCAACCTTTTGATCCTTTATTTTCTCAATTATCTGAGAGAGGGTTGTTAACATCTTGTTTGAATAATTTCGTTGATGCTGGATGTTTTTAATTTCTCGTACTCCAACTTCCGATATCTTTTCTTCATCGATGGTTTTGTACGGAGAGGATACCATCTTGATGGTTGGGACTACCGGGTGAAGAAAGTAGGATTCTTCCTCAGGAGGATAATCTGCAGCTATCTCTTTTCCACTGGTCGTAATCCAAGTGGGACTTTGTTTGAGAGTGAGACAGTGACGTTCTGCTGTTTCATCTCTTTCTTTCATTCTTTTGAAAAAAATCTCCTTTTAGAATGAAAGCTCCTTTGGTTGTGATATATAGAGTTATTGACTATATTTTCGTTCATATCTTTGCTCAGGAGTTTTATACGTCGATAGTACATAAATTTGGTTGTAAATTGGCTCTGATCTCCTTTCCATATCGGATTGAGTAGGAGATAAAGGACCTTCGTTCCTTTCATACTGAATGTCCGGAATCGATCTATCAAAATCCACGGACGTTCTCATTGACTTAGATCTGGGGATAGATCTGGAAGTGTGGCTAGTTGGCCATATTTCAGAAGAAATGCTTGGCCTACTACTCATAATTTCTTGAATCCTGGGGTATCTTGGTTCTGAATAGAATTGAACTTCAACATCCCCGTTATGGTGCTCTGTGATCAAGCATCCTCACTTTGTTTTGTAACAGGAGTATTTGCTCCTGGAGTTCTCCAAACTGGATTTTGTGTGAGCTCACTCCATTGTAGAAGCTTTGGGACAGTCATAGAGGATTTTTCGATATTGACTTCCATAAGCATAGTGCTTCCCTTAGGAGATATTCCTAAAGCTCTTGGTGATACATTTGTATGCATTAGTTTGAAATAAACACGATAGCAGACGACAAACGACAGGGATCCGTCTTTTAACTCGAGGCCTTGAGAATGGACATCGAGACTAAGGGCATCTTAGAAGTTTATGTCTTGAAGGGAAATAGTAAATCTTGGTTTGCACGTGAAGTAAATTGGTCCTCTTTCAAGGTTTGATTCGACGATTCCTATAGAGTGTGAGAATCGAAGATGCCGCTTATCTCTGAGGGCAAGATAGACTGGAACATCTAATTCTTCTCTAAATAGAGGTTTAAGGGCCACTTGAACACATCCGATGTGTAGATATTTGAATCTATCTATGGCTTGCTCTATAGATTCTCTTGGAAGAAGGCTGATTTCGGTAAACTCATCCTTCATTGCAAGATTTTTCTCGATGATGACAATGACGTCAGTTTGAGCGAAATTGAAGTTATTGATCTTATAGATTAGTCTTGGATCCAACTTAGGAATGGTCCAATTTTTTAGACGATCTTCAACTTTAGCAATTTCTGCTTCGGTTGAATTGTATTTTTGAATGATACATCAATACTTTGAGGTTATTTGGATTGTGAGTATTATCGAGGATCGTTTGGGGACGAGAAATCTTAGAGAGTAATTTAAAAAGCATGGGAGAAAGAGAGCGAACCTTGGGATTTTGAAGTAATCTATCAAAACTTTCTTTAAAGGTGTGACGAAAGTAATGATATTAAGCTAACATTGAAACAAATTAGAGTCTTTAATCGATTGATCTTTAATCTTTGTAAGACTTAAACGAATACATCACATTTTGTGATAATTTGTATTCAGCCATCAAGGTCAACCACGCCATCTTTCAGATAGAATACAAATCAATTACTAAATATGATATACCTTCTGGCCTTTCAAGGATAAGAGAGACTTCTGATTCAAATTTCTTGGAAGGTTAGTTTAAGATCATGACTAAAAGCCATACCATTGAAGACAATTTAACTTTCATGCTTCATTTTCCCAAGGCTCTAGAGAGAGAGACTACTCCATAGAGAGAAAAATAGATGAAAAGTTGAGCTTGATCGCTCTATACCATTTAGGGTCGAGATCGAGTGCTACTTATAAAATTGCTAGTAGGCCTAATATTATATAAGTTCAACTTTTATAATCTTGGGAAATTTTTGTAGATAAAAAAATGTCAAACTAATTATAAAATTAGTAAAAAAAAAATATTGATAGATATTAATAGACTTTTATCAATATTTATCAGTGGTAAATTTTTATAAGTTTCTATCACTTATAGACACTAATATACTTCTATCAATCTCTATAAAAAAAAGATTAAAATTTTACATAAATAATTTTCTTTATTTTTCTATTTTTGAAAATCCCCTTTAATCTTTATATAGTTTTTTTTTTTTTTTTTGTTAATCATCTTCAATGTCCCAAAAAATGTCCAAAATTGTGATTTTAAACTTTTGAGATCTTGAAAGTTTAATTTTATGTTTTTCAAGAATCTTATAAGATGTGGAGTATGGTTGAGACCCATTAAATAATAAATGAAAGTTCGCCGATTTATTTGGACAAAAAAAATTATACTGTATGTAGCCTATAATAATAATGATTTGAGATTTATTTATCCTATACAAGGCACTTCTTTCATTAATAATATTTTTATACGTGAAATAAAAACAAGTGGCAAATGTTTTTGTTTCACCTTCAATACAAGTTAATAATTCTAGTCGAAACTTCAAAAAAATAAAAATAAAACAAAAATTTAATAAATTCTTGAACTTTCACTATCATATACATATATGATTCTGGTCGTGCCCTCGCCATAATTTTATGATTTATAGATGCATGAAAGAGATTTAAAATGTCATTTTTTTTTTGGTAGTGTTAATCATTCATAAACTAATAAATAAATTAAATTTGAAGATAACACAGTCATAGCAGTGGACCCATATTAGTCTCCATCGTAAGAGTAAAGAAACGACGATGATGGGTAGATCTTCATCAGAAAAAAGGAATTAAAAAGAAAAGCAAAAGAAAAAAAAAAGAGGCATAATTGCATTTTCTGGTTGATGTCCAAAATCATTAAAAATCTACCAATCTTCATAATCCAGCAAAGTTTGTTCTTTACAGCAGGTTCCCCACCACAGCCGCCACCGCCACCGCCACCGCCACCGCTAACCTCCACCACCATCCACCAACCATAACATTTACAGATGAAAAGGCAGTTATTCCTTTCTAATTAATTAATCATTTTCCTTCCTTTACATTCATTTATTTTTTTTTTAATAGAATTAAAATATATAACCAAAGAATCAGTACTGTACAAGTGGCTTGGAAACTTGGGTTTCCTAATTTGAAAAATAACACACAACAAAAATTAGTTCCTAAATTAAGGCTCTTTCTTTCTCAACAATTTCTTTAATGGATTTATATATATATATATATTACTAAAATCAAGAAATTGTGAATTAAGAACTAGAAAAGAAAAAAAGAGAGAAGGGAAATAAATCTTAATGAAAAAAGAAAATGAAAAAAAGAAGAAGAAACAATGTTGAATTCAAAGTTGAAGACAAAAGCATTGTTTTGGATGATCCTTCTCCGGTGATGAAATCCGGCAGCCATGAACTGTCGAACGACACCGATGGTCCATCGCGGCTCGACGGGTCTCTTTCTGATTTTTGGCTGAAAAAAAAAAAAAAAAAAGAGAAAGGATCATGAGGAAGATGACTGTCAAAGTTGTCACTTTACAGGTAATGATTCAACTTTTTGATGTTAGATTGTTTGTAGGGGGAAAAGAAAAAGCAATGTGAATGCCAAAAGGTTAAAAGGAAACTGATTCATAGCGTGTGATAAAATTTTACATTTTAATTTTCCATGCACATACATTTAAAAGATTTAGTAGTAAATTAATGATTTTTTTTTAATGTGTGGAATATTTACATTTTTATATGATTTTGTTGTAGGTTAAACAAATCGATCCGAATTGAAATTACATATTGTTACAAACTTATACTATTGATCTCGAGGTTAAAGGTTAAACTTACCCACTTCACATATTTTTTTTTTTAAAAAAACAAATTAATAGAGGAGTAATTGTCACTTTCGACCTCACCCCGAGAATTTTGCCCTAATAACTAACGGTTAAATACAAATTCAAAATGTTATTAATTGTCTTATATATCATATTACTTATTTTTCAGCGACAATTTCTTAGAATAGAATAATTTAGAGTAAGTTTGAGATTGATTATAGACATGTTTAAAAATATTTTTAAGCACTTAGAAAGTCGATCAAAATAGATTCTTTAAAATAGTTAAAACCATTTTTGTCATATTCAAAATCAATTTTGAGTATGAAAATAATATTTAAGAGAATGATTGAATCTATGTTTTAACGATGTTCAAAAGTTGAAGTTTAACATTTTATAAAATATTGACTTAAAAAATAATTTTGAACTCGACAAAAGTGGTTTTAGCTCGTCCTTCATCTGTGAAAGGAGAGAATGAATGAAGTTTACCTTGATGATGAAGGGCAGAATGTAATGGTGTAATCTGCACCACTACAAGTGAAAGTGCTTGTTGCGTCATCAAAGGCATAGCTATACGATTTAGGGCAAGCCGATTTGAACATTTCCGAGTACATCGACGGCTTACAGGCGGCGGGTGAGTTATACGCGCCTTCGCAGCAGTACTCCGGCTTCCCAAACGCTTCACACGCGCTCATACACGCCTTCCCTCCACCAGCGCGTAGCTCCGTCGGGCACCGCCGGTTCAGCTCCGCCGCGCACCCAGTTGACTGACACGCACCGCTCCCACCAGTGGCATCCACCACCATCGGAATGTTGTAGCCGTCGACCAAGCTGACATCGTAAAAGTCCTGCGCACCGGCCCCACTGCCGATCGTAAACTCAGCTAGAGTCGCCGGCGGAGTTGCTCCGGCGCCATTGCATTCCATTTGGTTTGACCCACAATCAGCCGTTTGACAACTGCCCTGACCGGTGGCTGGGTCGAAGGAACAGCCGGTCCGACCCCAGAATCTGCCGGACCAACCCGGCGGCGCGTGGAATGAACGGGCCGCTCCTGGCGAAAGCTCGAATCCAGTGGATTCCAATTGGGTGTTGCCAAGAATTCCCGGCCAAACAGTGTAATCGCATCGATTAACAAATGTAAATCCAGCTCCAGAAACGCCTTTTAGAAAAACCCATTAAAAAATTAGTTTCAAAGGTGATCAATTTTAAATGATATGAAGAAGAAGAGTCAGGCATTACCTTTAAAGAAGAAGATCAAAAGCAGAGAGTGAAACAAAAAAGAAGGAGACACAAAATCTGTTTGAAGAAATCCCATTGAAGATTGAATAACAAGAAAAGTTACATAATTTAGGTAAAATTTGAGATCATGAATTGAAGATACACTGCATTACTGTATATCTTTGCTAAATGGGCTCTCTGAATTTCTCAAACAAAAATCAAAATTTCATCTCTGAAAATAAGAACTCTCTCTCTCCTCTTTTGATTTGAAGTTTTCTCTCTCTTGATGTGTATATATAAATGGAATTGGGAGTGGAAGATGAGAAAAAAGAGATTAGAATTGACTTTACAAGTCAGAACAATGGTGCTCTAAATAACAGAGCAATTCCGGCGGAGGAGAAGCTTATTAGTACTATTATTATTATTATTTAAAGATGTAATTAAGAAGGTTTTCTCTTTTTCCCCCCTTTAAATTTGTTTATATTGGGAAATATTTCATATTTAGAAAATATTTCCAAATATTCTATAAAAATATTTCCATACATTCTTTGTTATCTGAATATTTATTTATTTATATTTGGGTTGTATTTTAGGTCCACATTTTTACTAAATGAAAGATGAAAGGAATTAATAATCATATAATTTAATCAATTTAAATATTCAACTTTTATAAGTTTATCAATTTAAACTCCAAATTAATAAAAATATCAATTTAAACCTTGGATTTTTACATATGTATCAATTTAAACTCTGAATTTTCATAATTTTCATAAATGTATTAATTTAGACTCTCAATTATGTTTTATTCAAATGCACTTATGAGAGTTTAAGGTTTAAATTGATACACTTATTAAAGTTCAAGGCTTAAATTGATATACTTATGAAAATTCAAGGTTGTAATTGATATAATAATTAAAACGTTAGATTTAAATTGATATAACCCCCAAAGTTCAAGGATATAATTTGATATTTACCCTAATTATTAAGTAAGGAAATTTTGACCATAGGTATGTCCATTGTTTGAGTTCTAGTTACAATATATAGAACAAGATACCTCATTAATAGTTTTATAAATGGAATGGTTTGAGCCCGATTATGGAATCGATATGTCAAAATAAACATAAATCAATGGACACGTTATGTCAAATTGGCAGTAGCTCAATTCAATGGCTTATTTAGAATTTTTAGTTAGAAGGATATAAGTTCATATACATGTAATTTTAGATGAGTTATTGCAAAATTCAAAATAAATAATATCATTTACCTTAAATAAAAATTTAGTCCATAAACTTTGGGTTTATATCTATTTGGTCTTCAACTTAAAAATAAATTTAAAAGTGTATAATAATTCTCGTGTCAAACAGATCATTGAATTTTCAATTTTATGTTACGAACAAAAAAAAGGAAGCTAATATATATTTCTAATACGAACCATATATTTTAGGGCCTATATATACATGAATTCACCCTTTTCTTTAACATGAATTCCCCTTTTGTTTTAATAAGAAGTTTTTATCTAAGGGATTATTTTCCAATCACATCGATAGGTCGAACATTTTCAAATATAGGACCAAATGTAATTAGATCTGAAGTTTATGGACCAAAATAATAATTTTCACTTTCTTTTTTATTCTATATTTCTTTTTTGTCTTTTTGTTCAATTTCTTTTTTAAGTTTAGTTCTTAAAAAAAACAAAAACAAAATGAATGAAAGAAAAATAAATCTTCTAACTTTTAAATTTGGGTCTCAAGATTGGTGTATGAACTCAGACGAAAAGAAAGGTTGGAAAATTATTATTTTTCATATTTTTTTAGATCTATGAAAAAAGAAAATAAATTATGACACAAACAAAAAATTTAATAGAAAAAAAACACATTCTATAAATTATGGAACTAATTTAAAATTTTAGGATTAAAATTTCATAAATTTACAAATTTTAGTGCCCAATTTAATAATGATATAAGTTTGAGTGTCCTAACATTTATTTTATCTCTTTATTATAAATATATATTTTAATTAATTGAATTATATACAAATTAATAATTAAGTTCGATTAATTTATATGGTACACAAAATATGATTTTTTTAGAGTACAAATCACAAAATATGATATTTAAAGTACCATTACTGGTACAATAATAATAAAAAAAGTAGAATCAATTAAAATTTGATATGAAAAAGAGAGATCAGAGGTTAAGTCTCGTACCTGTCCTTGTTATACTAAAAAAAAAATTAAACTTTGATATGCTAAATCGGGTTTTTAAATTTTAAATGATGTCTTAACATATTTATTTAATAAATATTGATTAATTTGAAATGAAAAACTAAATACACCATTTTGCATTAAAGATTGGGATAAAAAATGGTGAAATGTTGATAAAGTTTGTGGGTGTGGTTTTTTTTTTTTTTTTTTAATTTTTAATTAAAATTTCTATCGTATTTTTTTAGCGCATCCCCAATGGTAATGTGAAACTTAGAAAATAAATGAAGGAATATACGATTAAATTGGACAAAAAAGTCGATAAACCAAATTCGAGATTATGCTTGTACATGAATCCTTTCAAATTATGGCTTTGAGTAAATTAATGGTTAATTGAAAGCATCAATTAGTGGATTTTTTGCTAATCGAATTTGATTCCCTCCTAACTAAATATCTCCAATTTCCAACTCCTTTTTTTTTACTACTTTTCTAATAAATCCAATTTTCAAGGTCTTGTTTGATTTTTTTTTTTTTTTTTTTTTTTTGTTGATAATATTAGGGACAAGATTAAAATCAACTAATATTATGTACATTTTTGTAGCATATAGTTAATTAGTTTCAATTTTATTTCTATTGTGGTAAAAATTTCAATATTACCATATCAAGCATAAGGTTAATTGATATATAGATGTCTTAGGACCTGTTTCGTAAGCAATCTGAAAACATAAATTTGAAAACAAGGGATTCAATGAAAATAAAATTGTATTTCATATTTTCAGATATATGTTTGGTAGTAGATTCAGAAATTAGATTGAAAATATATTTAGTTACTCATTAAATACTAGGTTGATTATTTCTGAACTTGTTTTATGTTTTTTTTATTTTATTTTATTTTATATAATTACTATTTTGTAATATCATATAATATATATAATATATTACATATTTTAAAGTACATAAATAATAGAGTTTATAACTTGAAATAGTATAACTCCATTTTAAAATTCTGAATTCAAAATCTGAATAACACTAAAAACATAAAAAAGTTGTTTCTAGAATTTGCGCGGTATAGATCACAGAATTCGGAAACAGTTTTCAAAAATAGAATCCAGACCGCTAACCAAAACATATTCACTAAACTCAGTGAATCTGAAATCATAAAACAGAATCTGAGTTGCTTACCAAACAGACTCTTAATAACCACGATATCTGTAATTAGAATCCTCCAACCCTTAATTGTACTAAAAAAAGAGTACAAATGTATACTTTTAATTCCTTAAAAAAAAAACAATGATTAGGTGTAGTCTAGATTGTACCTAAGTTTTTTTTCCTTAAAAAAGCGTGAAATTGTAAATCTAGTTTCTAAACTCTTAAATTATGTTAAATAATAGATATATATATTTTCTTGAGGTATCAAATAATAAATCTCTAAACTTTAAAAGTTTTTTAATAAATCTCTAAACATTCAATTTTGCACATGCTATATAAGTCATAGTGAATTTTAAAATGGTAAAATTTTCTCATATGTATGTAAACTTTCACTAAGTCCATAAACTTTCATTTTGTCTCTACTCAATCAAAAAATTTTAATTCAAATATCTATTTGACATTTTAAAAATTGAATAACATATTATGTTTAATTACATATTAGACACAAATATAAAAATTTGAGACTAAATTTGTGATGAATTTTTTTTTAATTACCTATCACTAATTGACCTAATATTATTAAACTATTTAATTCTTTTTTTTTTTACCATTTACTATTGTAACTATGTTTTTATATGTTGAAGAAAACAAAACCTAGGATTTATTGAAAGATTGAGACAAGTTTGAAACGAGTAAAAAGGTGGAAGTACTTCGAAACTTAAATTCAATCATGGTCACAAATTATAATCTATATTTATATATATATATACATTTTTTTAAAAATACAATTAAAAATATGAGATATTAAAGATCTCGTGGTCATTAACATACTTATATATTAGTTGAATTATGTTCGTTTTGACATATATATATACATATATGTGGCTATACTATAAGTGGATGCCTGGAATAGGATACAAATTTTTATTTTCTATTTTACTTTTTGCAAATGATAAAAATCCAAATTATTAAATTGAAATAGGTCAAAAGTTTATGCATTAAGAATAGGATTATTCTCATACGTCATTTCTTCAATCCATCGACCCTTCCTTCAATCTCTCCCATCTCAAATTATAAACTTTAGTCCTAGATTCATGTTTCCTTGCATCCATCCCGGGAGCGAAGTTACATCTCTAAACTTTTAAATTTGTATCTAATAGTTTATTAATATATTTATTTTTTTATAAAAAAATAATCAATAATAGATTCATTAGATATGAATTTTTTTGTCCTCATTTAAACCTGAGGGTGCCCATCGTTGGACTTCCCCTCCTTAACGAACTTTGATGCAACTGTTCTAAATAGTGATGTGGGTATTGGCGTCATTATTCGTGATTCCAATGGTGAAGCTATGCTTGTTATGGAACGCCACTGTCTTTTGATGGGTTCCGTTGAACTTGTTGAGACTTTAGTTTGTATGAGGATATCTCTAGAGCTCTTGAAGCTGGTTTATCTCCTCTTTGGGCTAAAATTGACTCCCTAATAGTTTAGAATTTGTTAGTTGGTAAAACGCGATATGCGAATGAGGTTCAAGCCTTTGTTGTCTCCGTTCGTGATTTATTTCGAGGTCAGTTACAGGCTTTCATTTGATCAACCACGAGAGTAATTCTGTTGCTCATGAATTAGCTCACCATGCTCGAAGATCTTTTGTTTTTTGGTAATCTGGCTCAAAGACCACCCTCCATTGGCAGATTCTGCTTTGCTTGGTGATTCGTTGGTTTATTAAGTTTTTTGTTTTTGTCATTTCTATTGTAAAAAAAATGATATGAAATTGAATCTAATTTCTAATGGAACCCCAAATTTTCAATTTTAAATTGAATACAAATATGTGATCCTTAAAAAATATGTAAAATTGGTCAAGGACATATTAGATATAAAATTGAAAAATGTAAGAATATATTAGAAAATAAACTTGTAATTTTCCTATTTGTAACTTATCCATTTTTGCCTCTTATTAATATTAATTTGGTGTTTCCCCCTTAACAGATAGGTTCTTTCAAATGATCCACCACAATGGATATGTGTTTTGATATGCAATTTGTTGGGGGCGTAAAAAGTTAATATATTTATGAGTTACCATATTAAAGTACTAATTAGTTTATTTATCTATCTAGATAATAAATTTATTAATCTTAACACTAATCGTCACAATATAAACTAAATTATTATAAAATTAAATATATAGACTATTATATTGTTATTAATAAAAGTTTAAAAACTAAATTGTTAACAAAAAAAAAAAATTTGAAGACTAAATTGTTATTCCAATAAAAATTTTGAGAATTTTTTTTAGCTTATTATTATTATTACCATTAAAGAAATACCACGATAGATAAAAAATTTGATAAAAACTTTCCCATCCCCAATCAAATCAAACGAAAGTTTTTTGCTTTACAATGGCCTTTGACCTACGTGTGCGAATCATAAAGCATCATTTGAAAAAAGGTGGCAGCCGCCACGACTTGAACGGGGATCCGTGTGCTCCGGCACAGGAGCACGGCAAACCCCCGCCGGAAACTTGACAGGGTGTCACTTTTAAAGAAACATATCACAAAGGAAAAAGGAAGAAAGAGATGGAGATTTTATGATATATAAATGAAGATAAGTAAGATTTGTTTATGTTATAAAAGGTGGAGAAGAGAGTGGACTTTGCTTTTCAAAATGAGGCACAAAAAAGAAAAACAAAATCATCAATATATATATATATATATAGATGATATCTCCAAGTCCCCATCTACAAGTTCTCATCTGTCAATTACATGCATTTCCACACATCTTTTTTTTCCCTTCTCCTTTTTACCTTTTAATTTGAAGCATTTCTTTTTTAGTCCCCATTTTGGCATTTTGTTACATTATATGTGTGGTCGAATATTAATGGAACGTTTGGTGTGCAAGTTTGAAATTTTAAATCTGTAAATGTTAAGTTTGGATTAGGTTGGGAGGTTTAGGTAGTCTGGGTTTAGAAAGTTGTATTTGGAGTGCGGATTTTGGAAATTTGGATTTAAAAGGCCTGTGTTTGGAGTGCAGACTTAGAAAACCTATATTTGATAAGTGCATGAACAATATAATTTGTATGATATATTGTCTTATATACCGAACAATATATTTGATGTATTTTTACATTTTTAAGTATATTTTTAAACATACCAAAAAATAAACAATGATATATGCGATATATATTTACATTTTTCACTATATTACCAACATATTCTACATATACCTGAGATCTCAATAAATGAGTGATCGATTTTCAACTAGTAAAAATAGAAAATAAATAAAATCTCTCAAATGAAGGAAATATTAATTTTAAACAAAGGAGGGAATAAGAGAATTAAAAAAGATAATCTAATAATAATAATAATTAAAAAACTTCAAAAGAAAAAATGATTAGAAGAAAGAGAAAATGTATTTTAGAAATTATTATTGTAATTAAACTAAAGGCCTTTTAGGAATGACTAAAAAAATGTTCGCAGGAGGGGTCGCCAGAAGTGGCGGTCGAAGTTGGCTAACGATGGTCATCGAAGGTGGTGTTCGGAAGTTGGCCTACGAACTTCTTAAATTAAATTAGAAAAGAAAAAGAAAAAGAAAAAAAGGTAACTCATGGGTTTGAATAATATTTACTATCAAACCTATGGAAAAAAGGTATAGAAAGCCAAGACTTCCTAGATCCTAGCCCCAAACAAGGCTTGGCTTAGAATGCCTAATCCATCCAATCCTAACCCTCGAAAGAAACTACACCTAAGTATTTTTTTTTTTTTTAAATATATATATATATATATATATATATAAATGGTAAAACAGGTTATTGGTCTCCTCATCCTCCTTCCTCACCTTTAAATTCTTATTTTTTAGTTGAACATCTAATTTTTTTGGATTGCATATCTAGTTGGACTTTATGGACTATGATACCATATTAAAAAATATTGGATTTCAACTTAAAATAAATAGCCAATGAGAAGAGACTAACTCAAATATCATATAAAGATTATGAGATCTCTCAACTTTTCAACGTGGGATCCTCAACATATAGTTTTGTATTTGTTAATGGACATCGGTTACAAACTTACATATGTAATTGAGAACTTTACTTAGGGTGTGTTTGGATTGTCTATAAAAAAAAATGTTTTTGGAAATTTCATTTTCTTTTAAACATTCTCGTAAAAATTGTTTAGAAATTAAACAGCTACATGTTTGGTTATATTTTTTCATGAGTGTTTATAGAAATCCATTTGGTTTGTTCTACACCAAAAGTGTTTATACTAATGTCAAATTATCATAAAGAACTATAAACACTATCAATTAAAATCAAACATTATTTTCATTATTTTTTGTATTAAAAAATAGAATATTTTTAGGCAATTCAATTTTAGAAGCACGTCTATCTTGAAATTTAAATACATAATCATTAAAAAAATAATTTAATATTCCAACAACAATACATTAATAATAATAATCTTTTCTAAACAATACAATATTAACAAAACAAAAAAAAGTTGTGCAATTCCACCACATTCTTCATTCATTTCCATTTCATGAACAATTTAGCCCCCTTATTCTTCATTAGCATCCTCATGATTTTTTTTATCATTTGAAGACAGTAATATCTTATCGTCATCATAAGAGTTGAATTCAAAATCTATGTTTGAGTCTCTTATAAAATTATGAAGGGACATTGAAGCAATAACTATCTTCAAAATCAACCAAAATACGATGATTGACCTAAATACAAAATTAACCAACAAGCACAAATTAAAAAATCCAACTTATAATTTAACCAAAAAAATCCAAAACAAACAAAAACAAAAGTTTGAAAAAAGAAACAAAAACAAAGTACAGTGTGGAGCTTCACCTTATCTCCAATGGTGAAAATTCTTCCTTCACATTTCGAAAACTTCCATAAAAAAAAATATATTCAAAAAGTATATTAAAAAGGAAAAATGTCGGCCCACCTCCAAAAATCCCATAGATGGAACACAGATATTCACTACAAGTTCTTTTATCAACATAGCTTTAAAAACTTAATAACCTAAAATCTTTTCCGATTAGCCATTAAATGGGTGAATCCCCTTAAAAATACCCATAAACATACTGAAATAAATCCAATTAAAGGAAAAATCACGCTAGAAAACAAGTTGCAAGATGTTTTCATTTGGATTCAAAATGCATAAATGGTTATTAGAATCAAAGAGAGTAGTAGTAAAGGAATATGCTCATTCGAAGAAGAAACTAAAACGACGGAATGGAAATTGGTGACATTTCATCAAACACCTTCCTACACCAACCATTTTTTTTGTAGGACCCATAGAAATTAACAAGAGTATTTCGAATTTGAACATTTAAATCTAAACCACACTTTATCACTCACTATTTCCCTATTTCTCCCTCCCAAACAAAAATAGATAAAAAATGAAAAACTAACCTCAAATCAGTGGAAATTCACATAGAAAAATATGGTAACCTCAAATTGATGCAATCAGGGAAGAAAAATAGATAGAAAATAGAAAAACTAATCTCAAATCAGTGGAAAATCACAAAGAAATATATGGTAACCTCAAATCGAAGCAATCGAGGAAGAAAAATAAATAGAAAACAGAAAAACTAACCTCAAATTAGGGGTGTTCAAAAAACCCGGTAACCCGACCAACATAGACTACTCAGTCCAAACTGTAAAGGTTGGTTGGGTTGAAATGTTTTTTTAAAAAAAGGTTTTTCGGGTCAGATCTCGGGCTATCCAGTTTATTGGCCGACCCGACCCAAATATATATATATATATATATATATATATTTCAAATTTCATCGTGTGTGCCCCAACCTTACAACGTCTAAACCCTCGAAATCTAATCTCCTTCCTCCACTCTGCCTTAGCCTCTGAAGTTTGATCTCCTTCCTCCGAAAGTCACATGCCTCCGATCTTGGACCCCGCCGTCGTTGTCCTCGCACGCCTCTGCTCGTGCCTTGTCATCATCGCATCCTCGCACGCCTTCGATCTCTGGTTAGACCCCCGAAAATCGCATGTTTTATCAACTCGTTGCATTCTCGCACGCTTCCTCCAAAAATCGCACGCCTCGTTTGCCTCCGGCGTCGCTACGACCGTCCGTTCGGCTTCATTCGAATCTCGATCTCTCAGCCTTCAGGTCTTTTTAAACCTGGTGACCCAACCCAACCCAACCCAAACTTGGTTGAGATTCCTAGTTAAAGACCAAAAAACTTTTTTTCTAAAATCTGGTTTAAAGTGTTTTCTTGAAAGGAGTTTATTTCTCAAACTCATTTTTTGAAAAGTGTTTTAAATAATTGTCAAACACCTCAATTATTTTAAAAATGACTTATTTTAAAAATTAAACACTTCAAAAGTTAATTCAAACACACCCTTAATTGTTTGAGTTGTACATTTCTTTTGATCTTTTGTAAAGAGATAAAATATGGTATAGTACATGTTTGATAATAATTTTGAAATCGTTACGATCAATTTTTTTTATCTAAAATTAGTTCGAAACATGATTTTGATCACTCTAAATTAATTTAATATTTAATCTTATCTTTTTAATTATATTTTTACATAATTAAAATTGATTTTGAATAATTTAATATATGTTTGAGATTGATTTTAAAAACTAAAAAATAATTTGAACTCTTTCTTTCTCACCTGAGCAAAGAGACAATAGGATCTAGTAAGGTTTCGATTTTCAGGTCAATGATGTAAAATTTCTGCTAAAAATTATTTAGGACGTTAGTCATGTGTATTTATGTAATTATTTTAAAAATATATATTTGAAAAGTACTTATTTTAAATATTGATGTACTTTTCAAAAAAAAAAAAAAAACATAAATACACTGTAAAAAGTACTTTATATTAAATATTCAATAATTGAATTCAATTAAAATGAATATATCTCAATTAATATCGAATATGTATTATCAATTTTGAGTTCAATCTCACACCTCATATATGAAAAAAAGAAAAAAAAAATATCAATTCAAATTCAATTTCGATTTTTATAATTTTGAGACTTATATAACGCTAAAACTTGAGAAAATAATGCCAAAAAGTTAGTGGAGCGACACAAGAAATAGAATTAAAATAAATATTTTGCATCATTTGTCATTTTCACTTACACACATATGTATACATATAGACAACTTATACTTGAATTTCAAAGTGTTGTTCAAACAAGCAAATATATATATATATATATATATATATATATATATCAAAGTCTGTTTAAAGTTTTCTAGGTTAAATATTTATTTGATATCCTATAGGGCCTTTATCTTGGTACTGTCATATATTAGTTGTAACAATTTTCTTATTGGTTGTTGCATTCCTCTTTTCTCATTAGATGTATATATAATGTATTTCTGCCCACTGTGATAATAAGAGAGAAAGATTATATTTACGTTTTCTCTTTTCCACTTTAAAATGGTATCAGAGAGAGAAAAACCTTTAAATCCTTAACTTTTTTCCCCTTCCCCTTTCCGGGCGAAGTCAACATGCCCCTTCCCGATACGCCTCTTTCTCCCCCGATCGATTCGTCTTCCTCAACCGACTTTCCGATTACCGGGCTTCATCTTTCTCATCAAGATCAATACACTCCTTACGCTCTTCATCACAGTGACACTTCCAAACTTGTTCTTGTTTCAGAACTTCTTATCGACGACAACTATGTTTCTTGGAGCAGATCAATGGTTCTCGCCTTTTCCATCCAAAACAAACTTGGTTTCATTGATAGTTCTCTTCCTTGACCCACAAGTGACCTTCTCCTTTTGTGGATTCGCGACAATAATATTGTTGTTGCCTGGATTCTCAACTCTTTTTCTAAGAGTATTTCTTCAAGCATTCTTTTCACCAAGTCGGCTCGAGCAATATGGCTTGATCTTTAAGATCGTTTCCAAAAATGCAATGGACCTTGTATTTTTCATCTTAAACGTGAGTTATCCAACCTCAAGCAAGATCAAGATTCCGCCACTATGTATTTTACAAAAATGAAGAGTTTCTAGGATGAATATATTTCCTATCGCCCTGGTTGTACTTGTGGGAAGTGTACTTGCGGCGACATCAAATCCATGGAAGATTTTCTTCAATTCGAGTATCTCCTCTGCTTTCTGATGGGGCTTAATGACAGTTTCAACCACACTCGTTGTCAAATTCTTCTTATGGACCTGCCTTCACCTATTAACGAGGCTTTTTCCTTTGTTGTTCAACAAGAGCAACATCATTCTCTTGCTAATCCCCCTTCTCCTGCTGTTACATTGGCTGTGTAGAAAAATGATAACCCCTTACAACAGAGTAATCATCAACCCTCTTCAAAGCAGAACAAAGGTTATCCTGTTTGTACCTATTGCAACATCACCGGTCACACTGCTGATAAATGCTATAAGCTCCATGGGTATCCACCGAGTTATAAACATAAAGGACGGTCCAATCAGGTTCATAAGCAAAACTCTTCATTCAGTTCTTCTGCTAATCCTGTTGATTCTGCTTCTTCATCATCTATTGCTCCATCTGGAAATGTGATTACCAATGACACTCTTCAGCAACTCCTCACTATGCTGCAGTCCAAGCTTAATATGGCAAAATCCAATATTGATTCGGTCACACATGTAGCAGGTATTTGTTCTAAAATTATCTCTAATCATGAATGGATCATTGATTCTGGGGCTTCTACACATATATGTTTGCAAAAGCATTTATTTCACAAGCTACATCCGACTAGTACTACTGTTGTTCTGCCTGATAACACAACAATTTCAGTCTCTTTTCTTGGCAATGTCACTCTTTTTGGGTCACTTCATCTTCATCATGTTCTCTATGTTCTCGAATTTTAGTACAACTTACTTTCTATCAGTGCTTTAACATCTGATGGTAATGTATCTGTCCATTTCTCCACTGATTCTTGTGATATTTAGGCAAAGTCCACTTTGAAGACGATTGGCAAGGGTAGGTTGCGTGATGGTTTATATATTGTTGAGCAACCTCACATCAATACAGTATCTTCTCACATTATTAATGCTACTTCTTCCACTAATTCTTCCTTATGGCATGCCAGGCTTGGACATCCATCCCTATCTCACTTATCTGCTTTGAAACATATTTTACATCTTGATTCTGTTTCTCTGAATAGCACACATCCTTGTGACATTTGTTCTTTAGCAAAACAAAAGAATATGTCTTTTGAATCAAATAATAATAGATCATTTATTGTTTTTGATTTGATTCATGCTGATATTTGGGGTCCGTTTTCTACACCTACTCATGCTGGACATAAATTTTTCCTTATTATAGTAAATGATCATAGTTGATTCACTTGGGTCTTCATGTTAAAATCCAAGTCTGATGTTTTGAAGATTGCACCTCAGTTTTTTTCTTATGTTGAGACTCAGTATGACAAGAAAATCAAAGTACTTCATTCTAATAATGCTCCTGAGCTTTCTTTTGTTGAGTTTTTCTTACAAAGAGGGGTTTTACATCAATATTCTTGTGTGAGTAAACCAGAACAAAATTCAGTAGAATGTAAGCATCAACATTTGTTAAATGTTTCCAGAGCATTGTTCTTTCAATCCAGCATTCCTCTCAAATTTTGGAATGAATGTGTCTTGACCGCAACATATCTTATTAATAGGACACCTTCACCTATTCTTGGTTGGAAAACACCTTATGAATTGATGCAGGGTACTTTGGCTGACTATTCTATTATCAGAACTTTTGGGTGTCTATGTTTTGCATCCACCTTATCTCACAGTCATTCCAAGTTTGCTTCAAGGACTGTCCCTGTTGTTTTTATTGGTTATCCACCAGATATGAAGGCTTACAAACTTTTTGATATCACTAGTAACAAGTTTTTTGTTTCCCGAGATGTTGTTTTCCACGAACATCTATTCCTTTTTCATAAAGTGACCTTGGAGACCGAGCAACTAGACTCTTTTCAGCATATTGTCCTTCCTATAGCCCTTGAGATCGACCTTTCAGCCCACCCTCCCACTGCACCTACCTTACCTTCCATTCATATTGAACCTCTTTCTTCTGAAAATCTTTCCCCATCAATTCCTTGTTTGGTATCTCCTACAACTACCCCTTCAGTTTCTTTACCTATCACATCCCCCTCACTTTCCACTGATTTTTAATCTCAGCAGCCTTCCTCATCATCCAACCCAAATACTCAACCTTTTGTTCCACCTCAGAGGACATCCAGACCACTCAAACCCCTATCCTACCTTAAAAACTATCACTACAGCCTTACAACCTAAACTTCTCTTCCCAGTTTTTCCACCCAATATCCCATACACTCATTCCTTTCTTATGATCACCTCTCCTTTGTTTTTCACACCTTTTCCATTGCTATTTCCTCTCATTATGAACCGCAATTTTATCATCAAGCCAACCTTATGACCATTGGAAGACAACAATGAAGCTTAAACTTCAAGCTATGGAAGACAACGATACTTGGGAGGTTGTTCCTTTGCCTCCATCCAAACATAACATTGGTTGCAAGTGGGTCTATAAAATTAAACACCGTGCAGATGGATCTATTGAGAGATACAAATCTCGGCTTGTTGCTAAAGGATATACTCAACAGGAGGGCTTGGATTTTCTTAAAACATTTTCTCCTATGGCAAAATTAGTCATTGTTCGAGTTAGAAGGATCAATGGTATTTAAGGAGTTATATGTAACTACAGGGGAAAAATGGTAATTTGGCCTAGTTGTACTTACAAGTAATTTGTGAAGGGTCATCCTACTGTTGATTAGTTATATCTAATGGACACAAAAATATATTTGTAGTGCGAAGAATGCAGTTGTCGGTCTTCAATGGAGTGCCCGACAGTTAACGGATGGTGAATAATGTAATTAAAGAGCTTAATTAATTATTCATGTATCGTTGGAGCTTCAAGCTACAGGCCCATGAGGTCCCCTTGATAGCTTAAAAGAATTTTGTTGAGAATAAGTTTTTGGATTAATTTTAATTGTTCAAATTAATAGAGGAATTTGATTATATATGATATAATTAAATTATTTCAATTATATGTGATATAATTGTCATAATGTATTTGATACATTATAGCTCAATAGGAGGAAATAAATATTTTAATGAGATTCAAATATATTTCTATGAATGTGATTCATAGTTGTTATATTTAATATAAATGTGATTTATATTAAATGTCATATAAGAGAGAAAAGAAACTATAGTTTATATTGTATGTGATACAATAGCTTATATGTTATATTTGATATAACATATAATTTAATATAAATATAATATGATAAGTTAGTTGTCATATTTATTTATTTATTTTATTATTATTTGAATAATAAGGAAGGGAGTTACAACCCCCTTCACTATCTTTTCTCTCCACATACTTTAGTGGGATGATTATTCCTTTTGAAAAAAGAAGAATAAAAAAAGAAAAACAGTTTTTCTTCTTCTTTGACTAATGTTGTTGGATGTTTGAGAGAGTACAGAAAAGTTATGTGAGTTCTTGTGTGATATTTCTCAATCTTTTTCCTCCTCCACTTAAAACTTTTCATTCCTAACCAAAATAGTCAGAGCTCACCACTCTTGGGTTCTCACCCTGAGGATATGGAGGACTCCATTGTGGTCGTGTCCAGATTTTTATTCGTGGATATTTTGAAGTAGGTCTTTAAAAGGGTTCATGACTGTTCGAGGGATTCATGAAGAAAAGGTTTTTCAAAAGTAATATTTCTTGAACTCTTTTCTTGTAAAAGCATGCTGTAGTTTAATTTAAATGTATATCTTTTGTATGTTTATTGTAAACTTAGTATTCAATAATTAATGGAATTTGGTCGATCCGTTTTTGCTCAAAGTTCTCCTCAACCGAGTTCCTTCAATTAGTATCAGAGTCAGGTTGTTGGTTTCTAATTCCAAATTTCATTATTGTATTGAATCATTTACAATACTAGTGGGTTTTATTATCTTCATTCTGTTTATGTGATTAATATTTGTGGATGGTATTGTTGATGGATATTTCGGGATAATACTCTCAGTTTAAGGCTTTCTTCAAATTTACAAAGTTGGTTTGTAAAGGGCCTTTGTGTTTTTGGGCATTATATTACAATCGAGTCTGTAAATTTGTTAGTTTTGAGTTGCTCATGGTGTTTTGGAGACTTCAAAGAAGAATTGCAGATTGGTGTTTCAATAGAGAAGATAACAGAAGTTCTGGATCGTGTAGCTAAAGCTAAATGATCGAGTAGCTTTTGTTATGCGATCGTATAGAGTTTACTACATGATCGTGTAACATTTGCTTAACGATCGCATAACTAATGCTACACGATCGTGTAGAGTTTGTTACACGATCATGTTGCATTGGCTACATGATCGCAAAGACGCTCGCTTGTTGAACGATCGCGTAGGCTATCATGCTCATTGTATAGTTATTAGCTACGTGATCGCATAGTATTTGATACTCGATGCATAGATACTTACTACACAATCGCGAAGACTTTCAGCTCATCACATAGTCATTAGCTGTGCGATCGCATAGACCCAACACATAGCTACTCGACGCATGGTGCGTTTGCTACACGATCAACTGCAAGGGGTTCTTTGAGGAGTAGTTCAGGTCGAGCGGTTCAAGACCCGATTCACTTGTTCCGAACCGGTTGACTCAATCTTGTGATGTATATTTTTATTGTATGTCATAATGTATGCCATATAGTTTTAAAACCCACCATAGGTTATGCATTTATTTTCATGCATCATTTTATATTATAAATGATATAATATACTAGTATGCATGATTTAAATTACATAAAGCATGCTTATGCATCATATAATATAAAAGTTATAGTATATGTATGCATGCATTATATAACATATCAATGCATCATTTATATTATAAGTATTATAATATAATGTTAAATGGTTGTATGGAATATATGCTATAGCATGATTCATTATTTAGTCATATAAAAGTTATATATTCGTAATGAATGAACATTGCATGAAGCATGACATTACCTTAGGTTAAATTATAAATGTTATAATTAACTTATGTCTATCATGTAATGGTTGGTTTTAATTGTTTCATTTATTTATAATTATTATAACTAAATGAAATTAGAATTAAAATAAATAATAAATAGTTGCATGCAAACCTTAGGCTATAATTATTTTTTTAAAATTGTTTTAAAATATGATTGAGATAGACCTAAGATCACGTTTCTAATGAGATTAGAAATCTAACTTCAATCTTTTAAATCGGTTTAATAGGATTAAATTGATTCCTAATAAAAGATTAAATATGCAACAAATGTATCTATAAGAGACCTTTTGTCTAAGACGGGTTCTGGCTAGGCTGGGGTACTTAAGTCGATGGAAATATCGCACCCCTACCTTGGAACCTACCTGGAAATGTCAATTAGATAGATTTGTTACATGCATGCAAGTTTGATGAAAATCTATTAAAGAGTTTAATGAGACTTGAATCAAAATTGTTTAATCATCAAAGACAAGAGTTTTTATTGAGCAAACTAAACAAACACTTAGATAAAATCAGTAGCCGGATTTTCCTAAGTTAATTAACCCTAGGTTGAACACTCAATGGGAGGAAAATGGGGCATATGATACTTCAATTTTACCTCTACACATTTCTCCCTAAAAGTTCACATCTTGAGATCTACTCTCGACCTTGAGGCACAAGGGTGTCCCCCTATGGGTGGTGTTTGAGCAGGTCAATATCAAGGTAAATGGAGAGAGTGTTTATAGTAAGTGGGAGCGGGACGTGTGACAATACATCCCTCGATCTCTCTCATTAGGTTAAATAAAGTTTCATGCATCGCCTCGTGGCATCGTGGGTGTCCCCCTAAAGGATGGTTGTATTGCATGACACTTTATTTGATCTCCAGAAATGGATAAAGTTGCTTTAGTCTCTTGTTACAATCGGCTTTTCCCTAAGGTTGGCTCATTGGAGCGGACTCTAGAACCTAAAATGAGGGGTACACTTACACAGAATTGTTAAGGATGTTAACAAATTCTGGACCGAATGATGGCTATTAGTTACTGTTACAAGGAGTTGTTTCTATCTAATGATTGAGAATGTCTCATTTCAATGAAGGAGTACTTGATCACCCTACGGTGACTTTTGTCCTGCGTCACTGAAGCATCATTGAAAAATTGATGTCATTTAGGGTATACTAGACTGTTTTGCTAAAACTTGATTGGTTTTCTAAAAGTGGTTTAATGCAAGTAGACTAAATTAAGTTTGTTCTTTTTCAGCAATTAAAAATGGCTATCGTGACTCTTAGTTTACTAGTCGCCGATAAATTAACGGGCGAGAACTACAATAGTTGGAAAAACACGACCAACACTATTTTTGTTTTGTCCTGATGGAGGAGTGTCCTCTTGTTCCACCTCCTAATGCTCCTCGAAACATTTGGGAAGCATACAAGCACTGGACAAGGGCAAACGAGAAGGCATGAGCGTATTGTTGGGATTGGTGTCCTAATTCTCTCAGAGTCTCGTAGTTTATAAACTGTACACGTTGTTATGAATAAAATAAGAGTTATTTTATTTTTCATGTACTCATATCTAATAAATAAAGCTCCATGGTTATTATATGAAAACTTAAGCATGTATATGAGATATACAAGTGGATCATGCCTTAAGTGATAACCTAAAAAGGTCTGTAGTATAAGGATTAAAGAGGGATACCTGATCTTGGTGACACTACGGATATAATTCACTTTGTAGAGGTTTACAAGTGTTGTGAACTACTACAGATGGTTGATCCTGACCATTCACGTGGAGACATACGAGCGAGGGTGTCCTATACAAAGAGTTTGTATAACCGGCCCACGAGATGACTAGTCTCTTTATATAACGCTGTTGATACTTGAGACTTACATCTCACCTAAACGACCATAGGTGACATGATCTTAATCCTGAGTGTTTTGGAAACTTCTGCCTTTGAGGGCAGTCCTTTGATTAGTATGAGTGAGAGTGGCCAGATTGCCAACTCAACAAGCCTACCTTTTTGAGGATTTGTTTGATATGGGAGCTGAGAACTCAGTTACACAAGATGGAATTCACTCTTTCCCCAAATCAGGGATAGGTAAATAGATTACTCCTTTAAGGGCTGATTCCGGGTCTTGAACATAGTGGCCATAGCTTCTCTTTCGAAGAAAGGACTCAGTCATAGTAGGACTATGACTTATGTTCATTAGAGGGATCAGTGGTACTTAAGGAATTAGATGTAACTATAGGGGCAGAATAGAAAATTGACCCAGCTGTACTTACGAGCGATCGGTGAAGGGTTATCGCACTATTGATTGGTTGATATGGACACAAAATATATCTGTACTGAGGAGAGAGCAACTGTCGGTCTTTAGTAGAGTACCTGATAGTTAACGGATGATAGATCCCATGACTAAAGAGTTTAGTAAGTTATTCACGTACCGTTAGAGTTTTAAGCTACATGTCCATAAGATCCTCTTTGTAGCTCAATGGATTCAAGTTGAGAATCAGTTCTTAGGGTTGATTTGAAACGTTCAAATTGACAAGAGGAAACTCAATTATATATGATATAATTGGTGTGATGTATGAGATACATCAAGTGGAGGATTAATGTAAATATGATTTACATTAAGTACCATAAAATAGAAAAAGAACTATGGATTATATGTTTCATGAGATGAAATATTAAAATTATAGGTTATAAATATAATATGGTAAGTTAATTATCATATTTATTTATAATAATATTAATTATTGAATAATTATCTCTTTTTCTATAATAATCAATTGAGTGGGAGGTTATTGGTGGTTTTATGGCAACAGTGAGCTAAAAGGAAAAAGGTTTTCCTAAATTTAGGAGAGTTACTTGATTCGGAAAGAAACTCACGAATTGCTATCAAGTGAAATCGCTTCAGTAAACGATAGCTCATAAAGAGACTAAACGATCGTGGAGTGTCACTATATGATAGTTCATACAGCTAGTCGTAGCTAAATGATCACAGGGCATTGTCTATATGATAGACTGCCTTTCTACACGAATGAGCATTCGTCTATAGGATAGATACTTCTCATTTCCCACTTGCTCAATCGTCTACATGATTGTTGTTCCTCTAGTCCCTTCCTCTAACCAAGTCCATATAGAGCCCATACTTCTGGATTCTCACACTGAGAATACCAAGGTAACCATTGCGGTGGTGTCCTCACTCAACTCGACTAAGTTCGAGGTTTTGGAGGTCGTTCGTTGGGTTCGTGATCATTGAGAGCGCTGTTCGTGTGGTGGTTGCTATTGATTGTGCTGTGTTGCGGTCGTTGTGTTCGAGCGTTCGTTTACTGCTATCTTGGAGACTGAACGAGCGTTCGTGATCGAGGGAGTTTGAAGAATGAGTCTTCAAAGGTATGTATACTTTATCCCTTGATCTCATTTGTAAGCATGCTGTAATTTTGTATTGTGCATGATCTATTAGTTTCCGTTTCTTGACTGTAATTTTGTATTGTGCATGTTCTGTATCGAATGGAATTTGGAACGATCATTCTGCTGCTCATGGAAATCCTCAAGTCTGATTTCCTTCAATTGGTATCAGAGCCAGGTTGTTTTGATATTTCAAATTTTACTTATGTTTTGAACTTATTTTACAGTCGTGGTGGGTTTTCTGCATTGCGTTTAAGTGTTAAATGCGTTTGTGGATGGATGTTGATAAATGTTTACGAGTTAATTGCCTCTATTTAAAGATTTCTTTTGATTAAAAAGTGTTTATTTGTAAGGGCCCCTGTGTTTTTGGGCATAATTAACAAGCAATCGAGTCTATAATTCAAACTGTAATTTGAAGCATGGAGATGAGGTTCTCAATGAGGAAGAAGATCAAGGGTTGGTTGTATCGTGTAGCCGAAGATAAACGATCGTTGGGATTTGGCTAAACGATCATGTAGATTTTTCTACGCTATCGTGTAGTATTTACTAAACGATCGTTTAGCAAGAGGATGGGGTAAAGCGTTTGCTCTATTGCGTAGCGTTGATTGCCCGATCGCTAGGACGCTAGAGGTAAACGATCGAGTGGGAGCATATGATGCTCATCATTTAATAAAAGGCGTGCACACTAAACGATCAGGTAGTTAGCATGCCTCATCATATAGTCACTGACTACACGATCACGCGGTAGACGATATTTTGGCGCTCGCTCAGCGATCGTTTAGACGATTGTGTTTCACTCCATCGTTGTCATTTAGACGATCGTTTAAGGCTTGTGTTGCTTGTTGCGCGCTGCACAATTGCGTACCTCATGCCTCATCGCATAGTAAAGGTACAAGATCATTGCTAAACGATCGTTTAACTCAGGAAGCGTTGGTAAACGATTGAGTAAAGCATTTACTCTTTCGTGTAGGCGATCACAAGGAAGTTGGTATATTAGGGTTGCCAAAATTTCCCGCGGAGACCCGGCCCGGTCGGGGCGGGGAATCCTCGGTTTAATCGGGGATGGGGTCAAATCGGGAAAAATTTTTAGGGCCCCGTCCTTGACTCCGATCCCGATTTGATATATTTATATTTTTAACATATAATATAATATATTCATATATATGTTTATAATGTATAGTGTTGGATTGGAGCCCAATATTAAATATCCAATTTCTAACTCTAAGCCCGGGCCCCATTGCCAACTGTATGGTATACGATTAGTGTAGAAGCGGACTTCGACCAAACGGTTCAAGACCCGATTTTCCTTTTTGAGCAGGAGACTCTTTGCTATTTGTTATAGTGAACTTTGGTTTTGAGGATTTGAGGCTAATTATCCTGGTTTATCAACTTTTGTTTAATATACATGAAATGTATGTGATTTATATGGCATAGTGTATGACATATAGATTTGAAACTCACCTTAGGTTGTGAAATTATTCATGCATCATATATTACAAGTGTTATAATATGGCATGATGAAATTACAAGAGAGCATGCACATGCATCATGAAATATAAGAGTTATATGCATGCAGTAAGCATATTCATGCATCATCTTTATATTATAAGCGTTATAGTATAAGGGTGAATGGAAGTATGTTTGCTTGGTTCATTGCTTAGATGTATAAGTGTTATATGAAAGTGGCAATGAATGAACAATGCATGAGGCATGACACTTAGGCTAATTTATTAGCGTTATGAATGCTTTTTATGTGTTTACTTTGTGTTGTGGATGGTTTTGGTTGTTTCTATTATAAGCGTTATAATGGAAATTAGAACTAAAATTGATAAGAAAGAGTTGCATGCGAACTTAGGCGAACTCATATTTTAAAAGAGTTTTAAAATTGGATTGAGATAGACCTAAGTTCAAGGTTCTAACGCGATTAGCAACCTAAGTTTAATCTTTTTAAATCGGTTTAATAGGATTAAATTTATTGGCATAAAAGATTAAAATTGTATTAAATCTATCTATAAGGGACCTTTTGTCTAAGGCGGGTTCTGTCTAGGCTAGGGTACTTAAGACGACGGAAACGGAACACCCATACCTAGGAACCTACCTGGAAAAGTGAATTAGATAGATTTTTTGCAAGCATGTGACAGTTGATTAAAGACTCCGTTAAAGAGTTTAACGAATGATTATCAAAAGTTGTTCAACTATCCAAGGTAAATGTTACTTTTGGGCAAACCTAAAAAGTCACTTAGTTAAAATCCTTAGCCGTGTTTTTTCTAAGTACCCTAGGTTATAAAATACTCAGTGGAAGGAAGAGATATATATGATATGTCAATGATTCCACTCACTTTTCTCCCTGAATGTTCACGCCTTGAGATTCATACTTTTCCTCATGGTGCCCTGGGAGCATCCCCCTTCGGATGGTGTTTGCATGAGTCAATATCAAGGTGAACAGAGAGAGTATTTATAGTAAGTGGATGAAGGGTGTGTGTCAACACATCTTGCGGTCTCCTTCATTCCTTCATTGGTTCGCACTGTGAGATCATTCTTGCACTCCCTCGTGGCACCCTAGGAGCATCCCCCTTCAGATGGGTTTTGTGCAGTTGGTCAATATCAAGGTGAACTCCAGAAATGAATAGGGTCACTTTAGTTTTTTCCCCATTCGGGCTTTTTCTCTTCGGATTCGCTGCTTGAGGGGGAACTCTAGGGCCTAAAATGACGGGTCACACTTATGGAAAATTGTTACGTAAGTTAATGATTTATTGACCAAATCAATGATGGCTAGTTGTTATATGAACAAGAGTTGTTCTGGTATTAATGTGTTGGGATTGGTGTCCTATTTCTCCTAAAGTCTCGTTGTTTTGTAAAGATACATTTTGTTCAATGAATAAAATAAGTGTTATTTAATTCTGGCATTTACTCATATCCAATAAACAAAGCTCCTTGGTTATCTTATCTGAACTTAAGCATGTATATGTGAAGTTGTCACCTATCAATGGCCTATGGTTCAACTAGATGTGAACAATATTTTTCTTCATGGAGATTTGTTTGAAGAAGTCTATATGGACCTTCCACTTGGTTATACACCTAAGGTTCCTCACAAAGGCAAGCTTGTTTGTCGATTAAAGAAGTCCATATATGGTCTCAAACAGGCTTTAAGGCAGTGGTTTGCAAAATTTTCTGATGTTTTGGTTTCTCATTGATTTCAACAGTCTAAGGCTAATTATTCTTTGTTTGTTCACAGTTTTGGTTCTAGTTTTATTGCTTTATTGGTGTATGTTGATGATATTATCATTATTGGTGCAGATGTCAAGCTTATTGATGAACTTAAATAGGTTTTACATGTTACGTTTAAGCTCAAAGACTTTGGGTCATTGAAGTATTTTCTGGGCCTTGAGCTTGCTCGTTCATCTCAAGGTATTTCTATTTCACAACGGCATTATACACTTCAAATTCTAGAGGATGCTGGTCTTCTTGGTGCTAAGCCGGTCAATCTTCCCATGGATCCGACTGTTAAGCTTCAACATTCTGACCAGGAAGTCCTTGATGAACCTTCTTCCTATAGATGACTGATTGGTCGACTTCTCTACTTGACTATTTCTCGGCCGGATATTGTATTTTCAGTTAATAAACTTAGTTAATTTGTGGCCAAATCGTGCAAAGCTCATTTATTTGCAGCTCATCATCTTTTGCGCTACTTGAAGTCAGCTCCTAGCCAAGGTGCTTTGATCTCCCCTGCTGAATCATTTCAGCTCCGTACTTTTGCTGATTCCGATTGGGGCTCTTGCCCTGATACACGGAAGTCTACAACAGGTTATTGCATCTTTTTGGGCAGCTCTCTTATTTCTTGGAAGTCTAAAAAGCAGAATGTGATTTCAAGATCTTCTGTAGAGGCTGAATATCGAGCTCTTGCTTCCACAACATGTGAACTTGTTTGGCTCCAATCTCTTCTTCATGATATTCTTATTCCTATTCATCAACCTTCTTTGCTCTATTGTGATAATCAAGTTGCTATTCATCTTGCGACCAACTCTATTTTTCATGAGAAAACCAAACATATCGAGCTTGACTGCCATTTTGTTCGAGATAAGGTTGCTGATGGTTCTGTTAAGTTGCTGCCTATTCGGTCTATGCATCAACTTGCTGATAATTTTACTAAAGCTCTTCCTTTTCCACTATTTTCTGATATAAGATCCAAGTTGGGTTTGTCTAATATTTTCAGTCCAACTTGAGGGGGGATATTAGTTGTAACAGATTTTTGTTATTTCGGTTGGTATTTTCTTATTGGTTGTTGCTTTCCTCTTTTCTCATTGGATGTATATATAATGTATTTCTGCCCACTGTGATAATAAGAGAGAAAGATTATATCATAAAACAATTTATGTTATCTTAAATCTAAAGGAGACATACTACCTAAAAATAAAAGAGACATTAGGACAATTATATGAAAAATAACAAAGATACTTTATAGTAGACATGGGAATTAAACCAATAATTAGACACAAATCAAAATCCATCCATTCCCTGTACTGCCATCAAGAAAAGCCTATGAGAAAAATCTCAAAGATTTTCATATTAAAAAGGAAAAAAAAAAAAAAAAACAATCTCGGTAAAATTAAATGTGACACTATCTTTGATGTTCTCAAATAATATGCTATCATGAAAAGGAAAACTTTATATTAAAGATAAAAGTGAGATACAAACAAAGAACGGAGAAGAAAAAAAGATGAATCAAATTAAATTAATGGCAATAACATGAGAAGCAAAAAGATATAGTAATGACATACATATACCACTAATATTAATATAAACGTGTCTAAACTATAGCTCTACTCTCTAAATTTATTTCTACTATTGAGTTAATACAAATTAGGGTGGGATAATTATATAATATATTATTAATATTCAAAAGACTAAAATATGTATAAATTTTACGTGGGAGATAAACCTTTCCTTTTAGTAAACTTTGGAGATAAACTTTTATATAGCTTTCTATTGGAGCATTGGTTGAACATAAAGTCGGTAGCCATTATCAAAAAGGGTAAAAGAACTATTTAGCAAAATGACGTGGGATAATTTTACAATATCTATTGGAAAATAAATAAATAAACAAATAAATAAAAGCTGGCTGTACAAAAGCTTTGGTCTGCAAGGGATAAGAATTTATAAAGCCAAAATATGATATCACAAGTACTTATCAAAATGAAGTGGTTTGAACTGTAATTGCTTTGACCCTTTCCAAAAAGAAAACAAAGAAACAAAATAAATATTTATTTAATTAACCAATTAAGGAAAAAAGAGAAACCAAGGAAGAAGTGTTTGTAAAATGTACTTTTTCTATATATGTATATATTTTAAAGTGTAAATTTAGGAATAGAATAAATGAGTACAACTCTTTTTTAGTTCAACAATTACAAAAACGAAGAATCAAATTCTGAACCTTTAAGATTAGTCGAACACATACCCTCTATAAAAAAAAATCATTTAAAAGATGATATAAAAAGAATATACATCTTTAAAATTGTTATGAGTAAATAACCACCAAAATTTTGTTCCAACAATCTTTGTAAAAGAAAATCCTTTCAAATCAGTCCTCTCGGAGTTGTTTAATTTCAAAATAATCTTTCTAAAATTAAGTTAAATTATATTTCAAAGGATATTCATGTCTATTTAATCTCTAAATTTATAATTATTTTTTTAAAAAAATTAAGTTAAATTATATATTTACTCTCTACATGTAGGATCATGGCTATATAAAATAAGGGCAATCAAATATTTTATTTTTAAAAGATAACAAAATGTGAGGAGAAATTAATGAGACATCATTTTCTTATAAAGAAGTTCAGCGTAAAAATTTTTCACCACTACCTATTCCATTATCATTTAAAATTAGCACTATTAGATAAAATTAAAATTTTAAAATTTTCTTAATTTGATTGACAAAACGACAGTCCTACGGGAAATATTTTCATATTTATTTTGCATTTTTTTCATTTTATTTAATTTGAACTGTAATTTATATTTATCAATTTCGAAAATTTTCATAGATAGAAAAAATATCGAAACTATTTAAAAAATAAAAAAAAATATTGATAGATATCAACGTCCTTCAATAATAGATTTGTATTAATTTCTATTATTGATATACTTCTATAAACCTTTATTAAAGAATATTAAAATTTATTATTTTGTGTAAATAATTTTTTTTATTTTTTATTTTTAAAATTCTCCACTATCTATATTTACATATTTGGGTAGATGAGAAATTAAGAAAACAACCTCAAGAATGATATATATTGTTTTTTAGAAAAAATATTTTTTTTTCAAAAAGTGAAGAATTGCAAGGAAAAAAAAAAAAAAAAGGTAATGACGTGAAGCTTTAATTATGGATAGCAAAACACGAGAGGATGACATGCAAAGATGGGATTCCTACGTAAACTGCTTTTTTTTACTCCCTATTTCTCGACATCTCCTATTGCATTCCACGTGCCTTTTTTTTCCCCTCCTCTTTTTATATATTTTAAAACCCACAATTAATTTATTTGCAAATATTTATTTATTTATTTGTATATTTATATAAATTAAAGTAGCACTCGTGGCTATAATTTTTTTCCTCTCTCTTTTAATTGTGCTGATTTGCATTTGCATTTGATTCTTTTTTAATTACATTTTCTTTTTTAATCAAATTACTGAAATCAATGAAGAAGAAAGATCCAATGGAACAAAATCACACTTGGGTTGAAATCAATGAAGAAAAAGAATAAATAGCGTAATTTTATAACCTAAATATAATAATATTTCATTGTAAAAAAGCGTTAGGATGACTCAACACTTGAAATTTAGATGTTAAACATAAAGCATTAATAAGTACTGTAACAACAGAACAATAAAGATAAATGAACAAGGGAGTTGGTAACCTAGTTCGGTGATAAACCACCTACATTTGGGAGGCTGTATGATGCGTTGGTTTATCATGCGATGTAAGGATGTGTAGATGCGATGATCATACAAGTTTTCCTAACAAAGCCCAAGTATAAGCCTTCTTAGGGTCCTGGTAAGTCCAGGGTCGAACGTAGAGATTACTAGATAGATATGCGACAGACTCTTTGATTCTTTTGCGATGGTGATAAAGAAGTGGATGGTGATTTAATTTAGATTTTCTAACGTGATGGAATTAAACGCGGAGCGATGAAAGGGTGGTGTTGTAACAAGTATGTGATGATGGGGTTGAGAAGAGATTTAGCTAACATTCCTTAAGATTTCGTACAAGTCATGCGATCATGCTATAAACAAATATTAAGCACTACATTTCTCAATGCATAATGCCACATTTCCTATTTATCAGGATGCATGCAATGTGTATGGGAGGTAGCAGATAGAACTTATTTCTAAGTCTCTACTCTTGCTTATGCGATCTAATCCGACTCTCTCAAGCCCAGATTCTATCTTTAACTACTCTCTCAAGTACTCCAAATGATGGATGAAGCATACATAAGACAAGATGGTTGCATAAAGTGCATAGCTTAAGTCATGCCAGCTAAGTACTTCTCAACTTATTCACAAATTTAGTTACTCATGCATGGTGTAGAGAGACTGAACATGAATTGAAATGAAGTTTCCATTTTTGCAAAAAAAATGTTTACAAAACAATAAATGGAGTGAGAAATATCAAGCCAGGTAAGCAATGTCTTGCTTCCATGGCTTTTTACACTGTTCTTATCACTTCAAATTTTTTTCCAATTTATAGAATCTCGCTCTTACAAGGGTTAGATGTCTCTCCTTCATGCTGTTTTCCGGCAGTCTCTCGACCTCTCCGAAATTAATTTCTTTTCAAGAACTCCCTTCCCTTGGCTTCACCTCATCTCTTCGCGCTCTCTTCTGGTTTGGTAACATTGGGTATTTATAGATTTCAAGGTAAAGCAGTTATTCTCACTAATGATTGCATGGATGGGCAGCATTAATTTTCATACTTTGTTGCGCCGTCTAAAAATCACCGGAAGTTCAATGTATTTGCAATGGTATGGTCTTTAACGGTCGTCAACTGTATTTCAAAATTTACTGTTATCAGCTTTACGTCCCATCATATTTTATTATGTTGTCGCCTTTATATAAGGTCTTTATACGATCGTTTTTGAGGTACTTCTTGCGATCGCAAACTTAAGTGCGCCATCACATTGTATCCTTGGATCGCAATTTCAGACGCGCCATCACATTATACCTGCACAGAATAACGCAGTTTAACTGCTTTTATGTGATGAGCATTAGCGACCGTAATTTCTTTTTAGTTTGGCACATTTAATCATAATATTGCCTATTTTACCATCACTTTCTCCCATTGTTTTAATAATTTAAGATTTAATAACTTGTATTTCTACCGGTTATCACACCCCCAAATTTAAAACAATGCTTACCCTCAAGCATAAACTAAAGATTTCTTTCAATCGCCTTCACCCTGCCTAGGCTTCTCATGGTGCCTTATTCAAATCGCTGAACCAATGCCTTATTAATTTCTATTCTGATCTCTTCCTAAAATATTTCTAACCTTTCGGGACCGCGAGCTTAATCTTAAAAAAAAAATCTTTACTCATTTCCAAGACATCGCATGATTTATTTCAAACTTTATGAAACCGAGGTGTTTAAGTGATTTTGGCCTTCGCATGATTCAGATATTCGTTTTACGATCTTGCGTTGATTTGAGTGTCCAGCCTTCATTTTGGCTTACCCCCACGGGTGTCATACAGACATTCAACTACGAACAAGGCGCTTTTTTCAGTTAAAACTCATGCCCATCTCTTTATTTGGCAGTGGAGTTGTGATCACTTTAGCTTTTGCGTTGATCACGATTCCCATCTTCGTTTTGGCTTGCCCCTACGGATGTCATGCAGACATCCAACTACGGATAGGATCCGATCTCAACGTTATATAATATTTCTCTCTCTCTCTCTCTTTTTGAATTTAAATGAAGTTAACAAGACTGAAAATAACAACCCCCAAATTTAACACGCAACAATGTCCTCATTGCTGAAGACGAAATAATTCATGTGATGTACTCAGAAAATTTTGTAAAAATAGTTTTGAAGGAAAGCTGGTAGACCACTAAATTTTAAAAATGTTTTGTGAATTGATTTTTTTGAAATTAATCTGATGCTAGTTCATGCGGTGAGGAAAGAAGCATATATTTCATCATTGAAGTCATAATGGGCACGTGGTGGATGTGGTGACCAAATAAACAATAAAAGTTTAGGATTGAGTCAAACGAGAAAGAATGCGATAGTAGAATGCAACAATATTAAATTAAAAGTGAGAAGTACAAAAATTGAAATAAGATGAGGCAAGGAAGGACACAACCCCCAAATTTAATTTTTCGTCTGCATCATTTTGATCACATCCTTTCCTGTGATAAACTGATTTTGTAATTGCAATGGGTTGATTGAATCGATTGCGTGTTTTAAACCCATCACATTTCTCCATCGTAATCGTTGATTGTGGTCAGAATGATGAAATCAAAAAAAGATTAAAAGTACGAAAGAAAAAGTTGACAATCATAAAGCGTAGTAAATATGCAAAGAGTAAAATAGATTCTTGCAAGAAAAACAAAAAGGATACTAAAAAAGGATATACTTCATCCCTGATGAATGTATGCCACTTATCATCACAGGGACTGAGTGTTTCTTCTTTATTTTGGCTTACCCAAGTCAATGGAGATTTTCTCGCGTTGGAAATCTCCTCCATGATACATCTTTACTCTTTGCCTATTCACTTTAAATGCGTTGGTCCCATCTTCGTTGGTCAATTCTACCGCTCCATGCGGGAATACTTCCTTAATTATGAAAGGTCCGGACCAATGCGACTTCAGTTTTCCAGGAAAGAGACGCAGCCTAGAGTTGAACATTAATACACTTTGACTTGCCTTGAGGTTTTTCTCACAAAGACGCTTATCATGCCATCGCTTGGTGCGTTCTTTATAAATTTTGGATTCACATACACCTGTGATCTCCACTCGTCCAACTTTAGTAGCTGAAGTTTTCTCTCTTCTCCTGCAGCCTTAAGATCAAAGTTAAGTTTCTTAACTGCCCACATCGCCTTATATTCTAATTTCAATGGAGATGACAAGCCTTTCCAAACACCAACGCATATGGTGACATGCCTATGGGTGTATTATAAGCAGTCCGATATGTCCATAAGGCATCGTCTAGTTTTATGGCCCAATCCTTCCGTGATAGGTTCACTACCTTTTCTAAGATTGACTTGATTTCCCTGTTAGAAACCTCTGCTTGTCCATTTATTTGGGGGTGATATGCGGTGACAATCTTATGGTGGACATTATATTTGATCAATAGTTTGCTAATAATGCGATTCACAAAGTGGGTCCCTTCGTCACTTATTATGGCACGTGGAGTGTCAAAAAGAGTGAAGATATTTTTCTGCAAGAACTTAGAGACTGTTGCCGCATCGTTTGCAATGCATGAAACAACTTCAATCAATTTGGAAACATAGTCGACAACTAATAGAATGTATTTATGAGCATTTGATGATGGAAATGGTCCCATGAAATCTATACCCCAGACGTCGAATAGCTCCACCTCCAAGATGATGTTCATTAGCATCGCATTTTTTTTCTGAAATGCTTCTAGTGCGTTGGCACTTATCGCATTTGCTGCTGTGTGCTATCCACCGAAATGCCCTTCATATGGTGATTCATGACATTGAAACAGTATGCGATGGAAAGCAGTTTCTGAAACACAGAGTCTCAATATCTGGTTTGGTCCCCATTTGTAGATATTTGGATCGTCCCAGTAGTAAAATTTGCATTCATGAATGAGCATTTTCTTTTGATAGGATGTGTAGTTTTCGAGGAATTGTTTGCAGACTAAAAAGTTGACAATATCTGCATACCAGGGTAGTTCTTCAATCATAAGCAACTTCTCATTAGGAAATGAGGCGTTCACCTCCGACTGGATGCGATCCACTTCAGGATTCTCTAACCGCGATAAATGGTCAGTGAACCGGTTCTCTGTTCCCTTTCGGTCGATTATTTCACATCTTTTTTGGTCATCAAATATCTTATCGTCGAATGGTATGTGTAGACTACCACTTTTGATCCCAACAAGAAAGGTCTGAATTTTTCGATCGCAAAAATTACCGTGAAAAGTTTCTTCTCGGTGGTGGTGTAATTCGCCTGCGTGGAATTTAATGTTCTGCTAGCGTATGCGATGGGGTGTAACATTGTCTTTACTTTTTGTGTTAAGACTGCCCCCATCGCATATCCACTGGCATCGCACATCAGCTCGGATGGCTTTGCCCAATCGGGTGCGATCAGAATTGACGTTATAGTCACAGCATCCTTTAGTGTTTTGAATGCAGTAAGGCAATGTGAATCAAAATCAAAAGGTTTATCAGCGTCCAACAACGCCTTCAACGGTCGAGCGATTTTGGAGAAGTCTTTCACAAACCTTCTATGAAACCCCGCATGTTTTAAGAAACTCCTCAAAGCTTTCACATTTGCTGAAGGTGGAAGTTTTTCTATAGCTTCAATTTTTACTTTATCCACCTCTAACTCATTCTTTGAAACCTTGTACCCGAGCATAATTCCTTCTTTGACCATAAAATGACATTTTTCCCAGTTCAGCACTAGATTAGTTTCTTCACATCTTATCAGTATTCTCTCCAGGTTTTGCAAACAGATTTCATATGTTTGCCATAGACTGAGAAATCATCCATAAAAATTTCAACTGAGTCTTTAAGGTACTCGGAAAAGATTTCCATCATACACCTTTGAAATGTACTGGGCGCATTGCATAGTCCAAAAGGCATGCGATGAAAGGCGAACGTTCCATATGGACATGTGAACGTGGTATTTTCTTGATCCTCTAGTGTGATCATAATTTGGTTATAGTGTGATAACGGGTAGAAATACACGTTATTACAGCGCAAATAAGTAAAACAATAAGAGAATGCGATGGTAAAAATAAACAATATCATGTCCAAAAGCGCTAAACTGAAGAAATTGCGATCGCATGCGCCTATCGCATAAAAGTAGTTAATTTACTTATTTTGTGTAGGAAAAATGCGTTAGTGCAAGTAAAATTGTGATTCAAGGATATAGGCATCCGCGCGCTTGAAAGATTGTGATCGCAAAGTCATGCGATCATATGCGATTGTGAGAAGTTACTCAAGAAGGTAGCTGCATAAAGACTGCGCATCAAGGTGACAGCATAATAAATCATGATGGGACGGAAAGCTGATGACGGTTGAATCCGAATTTAGTTGACAAGTCGCTAAAGCCACACTGTAGCAAGTCCACTCAACTTTCAGTGACCATTAATCGGCGCATCAGAGAAGGAGATTTAATGGCCATCCATCATTGCAATCATTAAAGAGAAATGCTACTTCACCTTGAGCTCTATAAATACTGAAGGCCACCATTATAACAAGAGAAGGATATAGAGAATATGATAGAGAGTCGTTAGTCTGCTCACCTACATACTTAGATTTAGAGGACGAAGACGAGCTAGGAGATGAAGAAGCCGAGAGATCATTCCCAGACAGATCGAGAGACTAAATTCCCGAATGGGTTGAGAAGTACTTAGTTGGCATGACCTAAGATTTACATTTTATGCGATCATCTTGTCTTATGTATGCGTCATTCACCCTTTAAAGATACTTAAGAGAGTAGTCTAAAGATAGAATCTAGACTTGAGAGAGTCAGATTAGAATCTAGGCTTGAGAGAGTCAGATTAGAACCGTATAAGCAAGAAATAGAAACTTAGACATAAGTTCTATCGCTATTTATATATCGCATGCACCCAATAAGATATGATAGTATGCAGTCACCTTGTTTTATGTGTGCATCATTTATCATCGCATAGATAAGAATAGAGGCTTAGACATAAGTCCTATCGACTTTTTCGTATACATCGCATGCGTCCTAGAAATAGGAATTATGGCATTTGCATTGAGAGATGACATGCTATTATTTGTGGGTAGCATGATTGCATAACTTGTACGTAATCTTAGGAAGTGTTAGCTAAACCCCTTCTCAACCCGTTCACCGCATACTCATTGTAACTCCCGATTTCATCAACTCTTCATTTGAACTCCGTCGCATAGGAAATATTCTTTATCAAAACACCATTCAACTTATTTGTTTTCACCACCTTAAGAGAATCAAAGTAGCTGTCACATATTTACTCAGTAGTTTCTGTGTTCGACCCTGGACTTACCAGGAAACATAGTGAGGCTTATACTTGGGTCTTATTAGGAAAACTTGCATGTGCAACACATAACACTTCACCTCAAACTCACACCATAATCGCATCACATTTCACTACGCATCAAGATTTTGGCGTTGTTACCGAGGACTACGACAATATATATTGCGCTAACAGTAAACCTTTTTTATTTTCTTTGCAGCTTTCAACCTTTGTGCACTATCGATTAATTTGTTTAATGAGTTTAGCCAATTAATCTCATATCGTTGGAGCTTCTGATCTGCATGTCCACCAGGTCCCATTGTTAGCTCACTAAAGTATATTGAAGAGGAATGATTTGATTTGTTCCAATCAATTTGAGAATTTTGTATATTAATGTGATTAATATGTAATTAATTATTGATGTGATTTATAATTTAAATTATGTTGGAGAAAAATATTTGAATGAGATTCAAATATTTAATTCAAGTGAATTAGATTCATAAAGAATTAATTAATTAAATTAATAGAGAGGTAATGAACATAAATATATGATGTTTGTTTATGTTAACTAAATATATATGTTAAATTGGATTTAATGTATAGATGGTTATTTAATTAATGTGCTAATTGATTAAATAAATGTTATTTAATTAACTGAATACAAGAGTAAATTAGGAAACACTTGGACCCTTCTCCAATATAAATTCTTCCTCATGGCCCTTTTAGGGCAAGAATTGATTTGGTGAGATTTACCCTAGCCACCAAAAAAAAAAAAATCATCTCTTTACTCTCTAAGAGAAATCTCTCTACCTCTTCCTTTTCCGATTAGTTTGATGTCACCTATCCTTCTATTGGAATCCTTGAGAATAACAAGATTATTCTCATGGTCGAGTCCAAGTTTGATTTAGAAAAAGTTCGTACCAAGATCGAAAGGATTTTTCGTGGCGCTCTGGAATCTCAAAGGTGAGAATAGTTCTCTCTTAGTTTCCCTTCTCCAAAGCGTGCTATTTCATATGTTTGTGCTTCATATGTTCTATTTTAGAACACTGTTTTTGTTTCTTCAAAAATCGATTTTCGAGATGCAAGACGTTACATGCTTCCACTCGGATTTGATCCCTACAGTAGGTCTACTGACTGATATAAAATAGTGGTTGATAGCCTAGTTCCAAATGAAAAATTTGAGAGAGCACAGTTTATTTTGGGTATTCAGATCTTTAGGGATCATAAGAACAAATCGCTAACCTTGTCTCAGGCATCATAGATTGACAAGATGCTCGTCAAGTATTCGATGCAAAACTTCAAAAGAGGCTTGCTACCTTTTAGGCATAGAGTTATCATGTTTAAGGAACGGTATCCTAAGACACCTTAAGAAGTTGAGAAGATGAAACAGATCCCCGATATGAAGGAACTCTTATCAAAGAGTACCTCTGAGCGGAAGCAAGATCATTCCGAACTCATTGTGATAGAAATACTGCATTCACAATCAAACAAACCAATCGTCAGATCCCTTATATGAAGGAACTCTAGTTATGCACTTAACAACAAATTACGACATGCTTTGAACTTTAAACAACAAAGAGAACATGATAAGTACCAGTTGAAGAATTTTTCTTCACTTTAAATCTCACTCTTGTCAAGGACTGCACCTCTCACTGTCGCTGTGCAAGACAAACCAATCGTCCACCAAATCTCATTATCGTCTACCCACAAATGGACTCCTCACGAATAAAAAAACAGGAAAGACACCACCACTCGGAACCCTCGGTATTCACGGAGTGAGAATCCAGAAGGTGTGAGCTTTGTTGGATTTGGTAGAGGGAAGGAGGAAGGAACGATCGTTTACCACGACCAAGCAAGTAGGAATCGATAGTCTATCGCCAAGATGGATGCTTGATCGTTTAGGTAGAGGTACACAAAGGTGTAATAAACTGGGGCTGATGGTATAGACGATCGTTTAATAAAACACTCGGACGCGTGATTGCTTAGAAACTAGATGATCATTTAGGAAATTATATGGGATCATTTAGGAAATGCGTGCCTGTACACGATCGTTTAGTAAATTTTGAGCTGTCGTGTATGCTCTCAGTTTGCTAGGTGATGGGTAGTGTACTCAATCGGTGAGCTAATATCTAATCACTTTGCAAAATGAAAACCATTTTCATTTTATCCTTCAGTTACGAAAACTGAATGCAACCTCCCACTAACTCATTCGGTTACAGAGAAAAAACCGGCAACAATTATCCCATAATTGTTTAAATTAAAAAATAAATATAATCATATTATATTTATAAACTTTGGTTTAATATCACATCATATGCAACATATGGACCATAGTCCTTTTCTCCTCCATTAGATATAAATCATATTTATATCATTTTCCTCCAATTAATGTATCTTATAAATCATGTCAAATATATCATATATAATTGACCCGTTTAATTATATCATATATAATCAAACTTCCTCTTGTCAATTTGAACACTTCAAACTGACATAAAAAACTGATTCTCAACTTGAATCCATTGAGCTACCATGGGGACCTTATGGACCTATGGCTCGAAGCTCCAACGGTACGTGAATAACTGACTAAACTCTTTAGCCACGAGATCTACCATCTGTTAAATGTCAAGCATTCCACTAAGACCGACAGCTGCACTCTTCTCACCACAGATATATTTCTGTGTCCATCGGATATAACCAATCAACAGTACGATAACCCCTGTAGTTACATCTAACTCCTTAAGTACCATTGATCCCTCTAACGAACAATATAACATAGTCCTACTATGTGTGGACTCCTCTCGAGCCATAAGAATGTGTGTGGCGCCACATCGTTCAAGCCCCAGAATCATCCCTTAAGAGAGTAATCTATCTACTTACCCCTGCTTTAGGGAATGAGTGAATTCCATCTTGTGTAGCTGAGTTCCCAGCTCCCAAATCAGACGAATCCCCAAAGTGGTAGGTTTGAGTCGGCGATCTGGCCATTCGCACCCATACAAATCAAAGACCACCCTCAAAGACAGGAGTTCCCAACTCACTCAAGATTGAGGTCATGTTACCTATGATCATCCTGGTGAAGTGGAGTCTCTATCATGAACGACATTATATGACAAGACTATAACACTTCGTGGTCTGGTCTCTTGAAAATAGAAAAATCATTTTCCTTTTAAACTCACGATTACCATAATTCAATAACCACCCACTACTTTGGTTATTTAAAAGAAAAAGAATTAATTATCCAATAATTAAGATTATAATAAGCATAAATGATAACCAACTTATCATACTATATTTATAACCTATAGTTTTAATATTTCATCTCATGAAACATATAAACCATAGTTCTTTTTCCATTCCATGGTATTTAATGTAAATCTTATTTACATCAATCCTCAACTAGATGTATCCCATAGATCATACCGATTATATCATATATAATCAAAATACCTATGGTCAATATGAACATTTCAAATCAACACTAAGAACTGATCCTCAATTGAATCCATTGAACTACCAAGGGGACCTCATGGACCTGTAGCTCGAAGCTCCAACGGTACATGAATAACTAACTAAACTCTTTAGCCACGGGATCCACCATCCGTTAACTGCCAGACACTCCACTAAAGATCGATAGTTGAAATCTCCTAACCACAAATATATTATGAGAAGGAAATCGGAAACGAGATTTCCATGAGCAGCGGAACAAGTCTATTCCAAATTACAATCATGAATCAACAAATTATTTACAGTCGACTTCAAACAAATGGTTATGCGAATGTTTCCAGAAATTAAGGCATGAACAATACAAAAGAACAGAGATCAAACTCTATACGAACATAGGCAGAAACGTCTCCACGCTCCATTATGCACTGTGATTGAACAACAGCATCTGCGAGCGCTCAATCTACATGACCAAAACACAGCAACAACATAACACGAACGCTTCGCACTCGTCCTCAATGATCTTCTGAGTCACGAACTCCTCTGCAACAACGAATGGCCTCCGCAGCACCACGAACGGCCTCCGAAAACCCTTGATGGTGTTGAGTTGAGTCTGACACCACCAACAAGGAGACCTTGGTATTCTCGGTGTGAGAATCCAAATGGTGGGCTCTGTTCGGACTCGGCGTGAGGCAGACGATTGGAAGAAACAACGATCACGTACACGACTGGGTAAGTGGGAGAAGGCAGAGACTATTGTATAGGTCAATGCCCAATCGTTTAGATAAAGCTATGTGATCGTTTAACTCTATGAAATTATTTAGTAAACACTACATGATCGTATAGCTCGCTCAGCCGTCGTTTAGTAAATCTGTATTTACTTGACGACTTCTGTGAGTTTCTTTTCGTCGGAGAGAAAACTAAAAACATTTTCAAACTTTTGTAAAACTCTTTTTCAAAATAAGAAACCGATTTCCTTTTAAACTCACGGTTACCATGATCCAATAACCATCCACAGATCGCTCGTAGCTAGGCCAATAACCATTATGCCCCTGTAGTTACATCTATCTTCTCAAGTATCACTAATCCCTCTAATGAACATAAGTCATAGTCCTACTATAACTTAGTCTTCTCTTCCAGAGAGAAGTTGTGACCGCTATGTTCAAGCCCGAAAATCAGCTCTTAAGGGAGCAATCTCTCTACTTATCCCTGCTTCGGGAAAGGAGTGAATTCCATCTTATGAATTGAGTTTCCAGCTTCCAAATCAGACAAGTTCCCAAAAAGGTAGGCATGTTGAGTTGGCAATCTGGCCACTCTCACCCATACTAATCAAAGGACCGCCCTCAAAGGTAGGAGTTCACAAAACATTCAGAATTGAGGTCATGTCACCTATGGCTGTTTAGGTGAGATGCAAGTCTCTAGTATCAACGACGTTATATACAGAGTCTAGTCATCTCGTGGTCTAGGTCTTATACAAACTCTTTGTATAGGACACCCCCACTCCACGTCTCTACATGAATGGTCAGGATCTACCATCTGTAGTAGATTACAACACTTGCAAACCTTTACAAAGCGGGCCATATCCGTAGTGTCACAAGGATCAGGTATCCCACCTTAATCCTTATACTATAGACTGATTTAGGTTATCACTTAAGGCATGATCCACTTGTATATCACATATACATGCTTAAGTTCACATAAGATAACCAAGGAACTTTGTTTATTGGATATGAGTAAATGCCAAAATTAAAAAACACTTATTTTATTCATTGAACAATGTATATCTTTACAAAACAACGAGACTCCAGGAAAATTAGGACACCAATCCCAACATAATGTGTCCATCTTAACCAATCAGCAGTGTGACAACCCTTCACAAATCGCTCATAAGTACAGTTGGGCCAATAACCGTTATACCTCTGTAGTTACATCTATCTTCTTAAGTACCACTGATCCCTCTAATGAACATAAGTCATAGTCCTACTGTGGCTGAGTCTTCTCTTCCAAAAAGAAGTTGTGACCACTATGTTCAAGCCCCAGAATCAACCCTTAAGGGAGCAATCTCTCTATTTATCCCTGTTTTACGAAAGAAGTGAATTCCATCTTATGGATTGAGTTCCCAAGTCCCAGATGAGACAAGTCCCCAAAAACGTAGGCATGTTGAGTTGGTAATCTGGCCATTCTCACCCATATCAATCAAAGGACTGTCCTCAAAGGCAGGAGTTTTCAAAACACTTAGATTGAGGTCGTGTCACTTATGGTCGTTTAGGTGAGATGTAAGTCTCTAGTATCAACGACATTATATACAGAGTTTAGAAATCTTGTGGTCCAGGTCTTATACAAACTCTTTGTATAGGACACCCCCGCAACACGTCTCCACATGAATGGTTAGGATCTACAATCTGTAGTAGTTTACAACACTTGCAAACCTCTACAAAGCGGGCTGTATCCATAGTGTCACCAGGATCAGGTATCCCACCTTAATCCTTATACTACATACTGATTTAGGTTATCAATTAAGGCATGATCCACTTGTATATCACATATACATGCATAAGTTCATATAAGATAACCAAGGAGATTTGTTTATATTGAACAATGTATATCTTTACAAAACAACGAGACTCCGAGAGAATTAGGACACAATCCCAACATCAACAATGTTGCGGATGAGATGATACTTTTGCTCTATATGTTTGTCGCGCTTGTGACTCCTGGGCTCCCTAGAGTTCGCCATAGCACCACTATTGTGACGATAGAGGGTGATGGGCCTAGACATATCTGGAATAACTTCCAGATCTATTAGAAACTTCCTAAGTCAAACGGCCTTCTTAGAAGCTTCATAAGCCGCTACATACACGGCCTCCATCGTGGAGTCGGCGATGCACCCCTGCTTAGTGCTTCACCACACTACTGCTCCTCCGTTAAGAGTGAAAACTGACCTTGAAGTGGACTTCCTAGAATCCTTATCAATCTGAAAGTCAAAATCCATGTATCCAGTAAGGATCAAATCCCTAGTTCCATACACGAGCATGTAGTCTCTCGTTCTTCGAAGATACTTGATGTCACACCTCGTCCCAGACTACCCTCTGAGCCTGAGAAAGGACATGACTGCAGCAGTTATCAACCCTTTTATTAACACTTACTGCCTAATAACTCCTGCGGAAATAACTCTGATACTAATGAACAAATTCTACAACTAACTGATTAAGTCAAGGAGGCAAATAACAACGGATAAGTAGGCCCATTTTATTACAACAATGTAACATTTATACAACTCCAAGACTTATCTACAAGTTTACAACAACAACTGTAAAACCCTCCAGAAGAGTAACTGTGGCATGTGGCAGACCTTGACCTTACAACAACATTTAGAAATTTCCTTCACTTCAACATAAGATTTAACTTTCTCTTAGTTAATTTCCCTAACCACCTGCTTAAGTAGGAAAAATGGAAATTCGGGTTTCACATTTACTTCCCACTTAAGAAAATTTCGTCCTTGAAATTTTCTCGAACTAACTTCGGTTTAAGGTTTCACAACAACCACTGTTGTAACCTCTTAAAACCTTGTCTATTACCACGCTTCCACTGTGCTACTCTGATATCAATTTTCTTAGTTTGTCCAACGATACCTCACCTAGCCATCTCTAAGCTAGATGTTGAACCAAACTATCTACAACATAATCATTTCTATCTCTAATAATAAATGAGAATAACTTAAATTCACACTTACCTTTCTCGATAGATCTTCAGGTAGCGTTGTGAGTCCCAGCTCCGGCTGCCTGCTAGGTCATGCCACTTCCACCATTCCTCTTAGTCTACCTTAACTAATTTCTTAGGTTTCTCTTTAAACCCTTACTCTATCACATTTCCCTTTGGTTTTACCAAACTTAACCCTCAGGTTTTCAAGAACATATACTTTGATATCAAACTAGTATCAACTAACCCTTCAACTTTCCTAGAAACTTATACTTTGATACTAAGCTAGTATAAACTAATCCCTTACTTGTCCCAGAAACTCATGCTCTGATACGAAGTTGTCACACCCCGCCCCAAACTACCCTTTGAGCCTGAGAAAAGGCATGACTGAAGCAGTTATCAACCCTTTTGTTGACACTTACTGCCTAATAACTCCTGCAGAAATAACTCTGATACCAATGAACAAATTCTACAACCAACTGATTAAGTCAAGGAGGCAAACAACAACGGATAAGTAGGCCCATTTTATCACAACAATGTAACATTTATACCACTCCAAGACTTATCTACAAGTTTACAACAACAACTGTAAAACCCTCCGGAAGAGTAATTGTGGCATGTGGCAGACCTTGATCTCAGCAGCACCCTAGAACTCCTCACTTGGGGGGGGGGGGGGGGGGACATAAAACATGGAAAACGTGAGCTATAAAGCCCAGTGAGTGGTGCCTTTAAATAAAAAATTACCTTTACTACAGAAATATACTTTTGGAAATCAATTCATAGTCAACAAGAAGATTACCTCAAGTTCAATATTATTTTCTAGCTAGACCGCTGGATTATCCCCAGCTCAACTGCTGGTTAAAACAAACAACCCCAGCTTTACCGCTGGTCATCACCTAAAGTAAACATCCCCAGCTTTATCGCTGGTTATCCCTGGCATGATCCTATTTTCACACGTATACTAAGACAACAACAATTCCTATGGAAACTTTCCCTGTACCATATTATACCGCCAATGTGCACATCGACTATTTTCCCGCTAGCTATGCTTATGTAACTTGACTATATTTCCCGTCAATCATCACCGACTATCATTTCCCGCCGACCAAAGCCGACTATATTTTTCCGCCAAGTACCTTTTCAAGCATGCTAACTATATATCCCGGATACAATTTCAGTTTCCAAAATAAACATACAAGCAATATCTTAACAAGCATAGTAATCAAGTAAACATATATCCCTGATCATGCCAATTTAACATTATCCCTTATATATATTTACCTATATATAGAAATTACATCAACAATACAACAACACAATAACCACTCACCTTGGTTGGTTAGGAACTTTCCTTTCCGAAGTTCCTTAAGTTTCCTTGGTTCCCTTTTGAACCCGAAATTCCAGATTCAATTATCAGCTTATATTACTGATAGTTCCAGAACTTATTTTAAGATACTTCCTTCTGTAAACATGTTCTAAAATGTCTCAGGAAGCTTACCTCAAAATCTTAGCTCATAAATTCTCGCGGTTTGTCTAGAAACATCAAAATATCAAGACTGGCTCAGCTTACCCGACAGCTCGACCCCTCTGTCTTGTCCCTATTCTCCAGACCGATTCCTTGGAGACTCTTCTCCGGAACCCAACCCTGAAAACTAGACTCTTTTAGCTTTCAGATGGCTTTGCAATCACATCAAACGCACAAGTATTCTGGGAGAAGTCTTCATTCCAAGTTGATGCTACTTCCTGTCTTTTCTGCCCGACAGCATCTCCCTTTTTGGATCATCTTGACCAACGCATAGCCTCCTCCCAATACACTCTTCTTTATGTCATTTGAAGAGAATTTGAGTTCTCATCTGAAGTCATTAGCCCTATTTATATGCGTCCAAGATTGCTCCACGGCTGACAACTTCTACTTGGCCGCATGTACAAGTGTCTTTTCCTCACACCATCAACGCATTCTTACATCAGCGCAAGCCAATGTGTCTTCTTCTCCTTTCACCAACGCATGGGGCTTAATTTTGCAGGTCTTCTTATGCATCTACTCTTTTACTTAAGGCTTAAGAATTATTCCTAGCAAGCCACATGTCTGATGATGTCCTCTATATGAGCTCATCCTTCTTATGCGTCCATTCCACTCAATATGCGTTCACTAGGGTGATGACCAACACCTCTTCTCAATGCATACTACTAGCCTCGAGTATCAACGCATAGTGTAATCAACAACGCATAGTAGGTCATCAACGCATAGTATGAAATCAACGAATAGAAACCCTTGGCTCCCTTTGGTTTTCAACATAGCACCATCGCAACCCAACTCACTTAGTCATCGCAAGCCTTAACCATCGAAAGAGCTAACCACCATGCATCCAACCTAGCTCATCGCATGGCCAATGTCCAACGTATCCATCGTGCAAGCCATCGTCAACCTCCAACGCATAGCAAGGTCGCACGGTACCAACGTATGGCCTCGCTCGGCCGCATCGACGCATAGGCACTTGGCCGCATCGACTTACCATGGCTCGCTTGGCCACATCGATGCATAGGCGCTTGGCACAACCGCTGTCGTCGATGCATAGGTGCTTGGCTTCGACGCATGGGTGCTTGGCATGGGCGCTGTGCATCGATGCATGCCACCCTTCAGCGCCTGCCTTGCCCCGCGTCCTAGCTTACCCCATGCATCCTTGCACGCCCGCGTGCCACCCTTATGCATCACCCTCGGCTGCCTTCCTTCAATCGCATACCACCCTCCAATGCATCCATTGAGCCTAATGCGTTGGTCTAACCTCCAAGTCATGTGCCACTCCCACTTCAACTTCTCTCTTGGCCCAAGTAATCTCTCCAAGATCTTATGGCTAACGCATGACAATACCTAGTCCAACACTTAGTCAATTTTCATCAATTTAAACTTAACTCAAAGCTACTCAAGGAAAATCTAGTCAACACTTAGAAATTTCCTTCACTTCAACATAAGATTTAACTTTCACTTAGTTAATTTTCCTAACCACCTGCTTAAGAAGGAAAAATGGAAATCCGGGTTTCACATTTACTTCCCCCTTAAGAAAATTTCGTTCTCGAAATTTGCTCGAACTAACTTTGGTTTAAGGTTTCACAACAACCACTGTTGTAACCTCTTAAAACCTTGTCTATTACCACGCTTCCACTGCTCTACTCTGATATCAATTTTCTTAGTTTGTCCAATGATACCTCACCTAGCCATCTCTAAGCTAGATGTTGAACCAAACTATCTACAACATAATCATTTCTATCTCAAATACTAAATGAGAATAACTTAAATTCACACTTACCTTCCTCGGTAGATCTTCAGGTAGCGTTGTGAGTTCCATCTCCGGTTGCCTGCTAGGTCATGCCACTTCTGCCATTTCTCTTAGTCTACCTTGACTAATTTCTTAGGTTTCTCTTTAAATCCTTACTCTACCACACTTCCCTTTGGTTTTACTAAACTCAACCCTCAGTTTTTCAAGAACATATATTTTGATATCAAAATAGTATCAACTAAACCTTTAACTTTCCCAGAAACTTATTTTACTTTGATACTAAGCTGGTATAAACTAATCCCTTACTTGTTTCAGAAACTTATGCTCTGATACCAAGTTGTCAAACCTCGCCCCAAACTACCCTCTGAGACTGAGAAAAGGCATGACTGTAGCAGTTATCAATCCTTTTGTTGACACTTACTGTCTGATAACTCCTGCTGAAATAACTCTGATACCAATGAACAAATTCTACACCTAACTGATTAAGTCAAGGAGGCAAACAACAACGGATAAGTAGGCCCATTTTATTACAATAATGTAACATTTATACAACTCCAAGACTTATCTACAAGTTTACAACAACAATTGTAAAACCTCTAGAAGAGTAACTGTGGCATGTGGCAGACCTTGAACTTAGCAGCACCCTGAAACTCCTCACCTTCCGCTACCTAGAGGGTAAAACATAAAACATGGAAAATGTGAGCTATAAAGCCCAATGAGTGGTGCTTTTAGATAAACAAATAACTTTGACTACAAAAATATACTTTTGGAAATCAATTCATAGTCAACAAGGACATTACCTCAAGTTCAATATTATTTTCCAGCCAAACCACTGGATTATCCCCAATTCAACTACTGGTTAAAACAAACAACCCCGGCTTTATCGCTGGTCATCACCTAAAGTAAACATTCCCAGCTTTACCGCTGGTTATCCCTGGCATGATCCTACTTTCACACGTATACTAAGATAACAACAATTCCTATGGAAACTTTCCCTGTTCCCTATTATCCCACCAATGTGCACATCGACCATTTTCCCGCTAGCTATGCTTAGGTAACTTAACTATATTTCCCGTCGGTTGTCACCGACTATCATTTTCCACCAACTGAAGCCGACTATATTTTCCCGCCAAGTACCTTTTCAAGCATGCTAACTATATATCCCGAATACAATTTCAGTTTCCAAAACAAACATACAAGCAATATCTTAACAAGCATAGTAATCAAATAAACATATATCCCTGATCATGCCAATTTAATATTATCCCTTATATATATTTACTATATATAGAAATTACATCAACAATACAACAACACAATAACCACTCACCTTGGTTGGTTAGGAACTTTCCTTTCCGAAGTTCGTTAAGTTTCCTTGGTTCCCTTTTGAACCCGAAATTCCAGATTCAATTATCAGCTTATATTACTGATAGTTTCAGAAATTATTTTAAGATACTTTTTTCTGCAAACATATTCTAAAATATCTCAGAAAGCTTACCTCAAAATCTTAGCTCATAACTCTTCGTTATTTGGCCAAAAACATCAAAACATCAAGACTGGCCAACCTTACCCGACAGCTCGACCCCTCTGAAATGTCCTTATTCTCCAGCCCGATTCCTCGGAGTTTCTACTCCGGCAGCCCTACCTTGAAAACTAGACTCTTTTAGCTTTCAGATGGCTTTGCAATCACATCAAACGCACGAGTATTCTGAGTGAACTCCTCGTTCCAAGTTGATGTTACTTTCTGTCTTTTCTGCGCGACAGCATCTCCCTTCTTGGAACTTCTTGACCAACGCATGGTCTTGCTACCAACGCATAGCCTCCTCCTAATACACTCTTCTTTATGTTCTTTGAAGAGAATTTGAGTTCTCATCTAAAGTCCTTGGCCATATTTATATGCGTCCAAAATTTCTCCACGGCCGACAACTTCTACTTGGCCGCATGTCCAAGTGTCTTTTCCTCACACCATCAACGCATTCTTACATCAGCGCAAGCCAAGGTGTATTCTTCTCCTTTCACCAACGCATGAGGCTTAATTTTGCAGGTCTTCTTATGCATCCACCTCTTTTGCTTAAGGCTTAAGAATTCTTCCTAGCAAGCTGCATGTCTGATGACGTCCTCCATATGAGCTCATCCTTCTTATGCGTCCGTTCCACTCAATATGCATTCACTAGGTTGATTTCCAACACCCCTTCTCAATGCATACTGCTAGCCTCGGGTATCAATGTGTAATGTAATCAACAATGCATAGTAGGTCATCAACACATAGCAACCTTTGGCTCCCTTTGATTTTCAACATAGCACCATCACAACCCAACTCACTCAGTCATTGCAAGCCTTAACCATCGCAAGAGCAAACCACCATGCGTCCAATCTAGCTCATCGCATGGCCAATGTCCAACGTATCCATCGTGCAAGCCATCGTCAACCTCCAATGTATAACAAGGTCGCACGGTACCAACGTATGGCCTCGCTTGACCGCATCAACGCATAGGCGCTTGGCCGCATCAACTTACCATGGCTCGCTCGGCCGCATCGACGCATAGGTGCTTAGCACGGCCGCTGGCGTCGACGCATAGGCGCTTGGCATGGGCGTTGTGCATTGATGCATGCCACTCTTCAGTGCCTGCGTTGCCCCGCGTCCTAACTTACCCCATGCATCCTCGCACGCCCGCGTGCCACCTCTATGCATCACCCTCGACTGCCTTTCTTCAACCGCCCTCCAATGCATCCATTGAGCCTAATGCCTTGGTCTAACCTCCAAGGCATGCGTCACTCCCACTTCAACTTCTCCCTTGGCCCAAGTAATCTCTCCAAGATCTTATGGCCAATGCATGGCAATCTAGTCCAACACTTAGTCAATTTTCATCAATTTAAGTTTACTCAAAGCTACTCAAGGAAAATCTATTCAACACTTAGAAATTTCCTTCACTTCAACATAGGATTTAACTTTCACTTAGTTAATTTCTCTAACCAGCTGCTTAAGTAGGGAAAATGGAAATCCGGGTTTCACACTTGAGGATGTTCTTGGCTGTGGTCCAGTGACCCTGTTCTGGGTTAGACTAATACCTACTTACTATTCCCACAGCATAGTAGATGTCTGATATAGTACAGAGCATCGCACACATCAAACTGCCAACGACAGATGCATATGAGACCTGTCTCTTCTCCTCAACCTCTTGAGATGTCTTAGGACACATTTCCTTCAACAATGTAACTCCATGCCTAAACGGCGGTAGGCCCCTTTTAGAGTTTTGCATCGAGTACTTGAGCAACATCTTGTCAATGTATGATGCCTGAGACAGTGCTAGAACTTTTTTTTCGATCTCGAAAGATATTTATACCAAAAACAAACTGATCTTCTCCCAAATATTTCATTTAGGATTGGGTCGCTAGTCTTACATCATTCCCAATGAGCAGGATATCGTTTCCATATAACACTAGCAAACTATTGAATTGTTGATGATTTTCTTGTAGACACAAGTTTCATCAATGTTTTGGTCAAAGTCGTACAATTTTATCGCAGTATCAAACCGAATGTTCCAAGATCGAGAAACTTGTTTCATCCCATAAATGGACCAATTCAATTTGCAAACTTTTTTCTCTTGACCTTGGGCGATGAATCCTTCGAGGAGCACCATGTAAATGGTCTTCTCAAGATTATCATTTAGAAAGGCAGTTTTAACGTCCATTTGCCAAATCTCATAATCATAATAAGCGAAAATGGACAGGAGGATGCAAATCGACTTCAACATGGCAACAGGCGAGAAAGTCTCCTTATTATCGACTCCCTCAACCTGAGTATAACCCTTTACCACAAGTCATGCGTTGAAGGTTTGCACCTTTCCATTAGCACCCCATTTCCTCTTGTAGATCCATTTACAACCTATAGGTCTTACCCCATCAGGCTGATCTACAAGATCCCACACTGAGTTGAAGTACATCGACTCCATCTCGAGATCAATGGCTTTGACCCATTCATCCCGATCAACATCCTAAGACAATGGATCTTTTTCAACGTCGCAATCAGCTACCATAGCCAGGATTTCCGTGAAACCCAGATAGCGTACAGATGGGTTCGCAACCCTCCCACTACGTCGAGGTTCCCTCAACTCATGAGGTAGAACCGACCTACCAAATGAACTATCATCAACAACTCTTGCTGATGAAGTAGGCTCTTCAACAACTCTTGTTGAAGTTTCAGTAGTTTCGGTGGAAAGCTCACGTAACACGATCTTACTACGTGGACGGTGCTCCCTGATATGATCCTCCTCCAGGAGGTAGCGTTTGTAGACACAAATACTCTATTTTTCGTCCGATCATAAAAGTAACCCCCTCGTGTACCTTTGAGGTAGCCTACAAAGAGGCACAACCTCGACCGTGGTTCAAATTTCTTTGGCTTAGCCTCAAGCACATGTGTTGGGCAACCCCATATGCGAAAGTGACGTAAACTAGCTTTACACTCGTTCTACAACTCTAGAGGTGTTCTCGCAACACACTTGGAAGGAACACAGTTGAGTATATACACTGCAGTCTCCATTGCAAAACTCTAAAACGAGTCAGGTAAGGAAGTGTAACTCAGCATCGACCAAACCATGTCTAACAAGGTTCTATTTATCCTTTCCGCTACACCATTCTGCTGAGGTGTACCTGGTACTGAAGTTGAGAAATGATTCCATGTTCTATCAAATAGTCCTGAAACCCCGAATCCAAAACCTCTCCACCTCGAACCGATTGAAGTGTCTTAATCCGCCTATCCAATGAATTTTCAACTTCAGTTTTGAACTCTCTAAACTTTTCAAAGGATTCAGAGTTCTGTTGCATCAAATAAACATACTCATACCTAGAGTAATCATCAGTAAAGGAGATGAAATACTCATAGCCTCCCCTGGCTCGCACATTCATCAGACCACAAAGGTCAGAATGCACTAACTCTAGAGGCTCTTTGGCTCGATAACCTTTTCCAAGAAAATGTCTTTTAGTCATCTTACCCTCAAAGAAGATTCGCACATTGGCAAAGAATTTTCCTCTCACTTAGAAGTCCATTCTTCACCAACCTCTCGATCCTATTGAGATTGATGTGCTATAATCGAAGATACCAAAGTTAGGCATTTTCTTTTGGAGAAACCTTTTGACGTTTATTTTGAGTTACGACAGTTTTAAATATCTTTATGTTATGGAGGGAACTCGTTGCTAACGGCCTTAGCACATATAAGTTATTTTCCAGATATGCTAAACAGATCTCAACTCCATCTTTATGAATAAATACTTTATTCAATTGAAAATGTAGAGTATATTTACACTATATCAAGCACTTTACAGAAATTAAGTTCCTTTTCAATTCAGGAACTACATAAACATTATCTATAATTAGAAATATCTTCTGTAAAGTCAACTGGATCCCTTTACTGCCACAGTTGAGACGACATTGGTGCCTACTCGCATCGTCATCTCACTAGCCTCTAACTGTCACCAGGATCTAATCCCCTGAAAAGAAAAACAAACATGATTAGTGGCACTAGAGTCAATAATCCAGGCAGAATCATCATTCTCCACTAAACAAGTTTCCAAAACTAGTAAATCATATTTACCTTGTTTTTCTTTAGCCTTGGTCGCCTTCTTCTTCTTAAGCCAATGAGGACAATTCCTCTTCTAGTGCCTATCCTGGTTGCAGTGGCAAAACTTTCCCTTGTCAACCGGCATTGGACGCCTACCCCGCTGGGCGACAGGCTGTGGGTTAGCAGGTGTCTTCCCCTTCCCCTTACCACCCTTCTTCTTTTTCCACTTAGTAGTGTTAGAAGTAGAGGGTGCAGACTTTGTCCCTGAGGTCGAACCTCGATGGAACGTCTTTGAAGATGAAACAACATTTGCCTCACCTCCCCTCTTCTCCTTACTTTTCAATAAGGATTGGAATGTCTACTTTGTTAAGAATTAGATTGCTAACAAAGTGTAGGAAGCTATCCAACAACGAATGCAGGATTATGCTAACCTAGTTGCCTTCATCGATCCGAGACCCATTCATCTCCGCCACATTGAAGGACCATCATGTTAAGCATGTGTTTACGAACAGAGGTGTTTTCCTCCATTTTGGAGTTAAAGATGCATTTCAGAGCCTCAATTTTCCAAATGGTTGTCCAAACATTCCCCGCAAGGACTCCATGATCTCACACGCTGAAACCATGGGCTTATGCTTATTGGTCGAAACGTCGTTAAGACTGGCCAAAATATAGGGCGGGCCTTCTCATTCATCCGTGTCCAATGCTCATAGGCCACCCGAACATTTCGAGTGGCGTTAGAAGGTGGAATAGGACACTCCTTCATAAGGACGAACATGTGATCATCGATGATTAATATCGTTGTGATCATGTGTTTCCAACTAGCGCAATTCTCGCCAGTCAATTTATCGGCGCTAAGTAGAGCTAAAGTGGCGATGGCTATAAATACGATGCTGAAAACAGAACAAAATTAATAAGTCTATGCAATACCACATTTTAACACCAATTTTAATTTTAGCAAAATAGTTTCCAAGTACCTTAAGTGAAAAAACTTCTATTTCGCAATGATGCTCCAACGAGGCAGGACAAACATCACCGGTGGGGTGATCAGATGCCCCTTCACTAGGACGAGACACTCTCAACCATTAGGCAAAAGCAACTCTTGTAACTTCACCTAATAGTCACCATTTATTCGGTCCATAACTGTTAACCCTTAACAATTTTGTGTAAGTATAACCCCTTGTTTTCGACCCTAGAGTCTCGCCCTAATGTGCCCACCGTAGGAAAAATCTAGATTAGGACAAGAGACTAAAGTGACCTTATCTTATACGAAAGATCAGATAAAGAAACGTGCAAAACTGCCATCCTATAGGGGGACACTCCCAGGGTGCCTCGAGGCAATGCATAGAAACCTTATCCAACCTAACGAAAGAGATCGTGGGATATGATGTTGCACGTCCCGCTCCCACTTACTACGAACATTTTCTCCATTCACGTTGATATTGACCTACCCAAACACCATCCTTTAGGGGGACACTCCCAGGGTGTCATGAGGCCGAGGATAGACCTTACGGTGTGGACAATAAAGGGAGAAACGCAAAGAGGTTTAAATGAAGTATCAGATACCCCAAGTACCTCTCACTAAATGTTCTATCTAGGAGTTCATTAACTTAGACCATCCGGCTACTGATTTTAATATAAGTCAGTTTAATTGCTCAAAAACAACTCTTGTTTTTGAAATTAAACAAGTTCAAATCGTCACATTAAACTCTTTAATGGATTATCCTCAAATTTTCATGCATGCATCAAATCTATCTAATTCACCTTTCCAGGTAGGTTGCCAGGTAGGGGTGTTCCGTTTCCATCACCTTAAATACCCCAGCCTAGACAAACCCACCTTAGACAAGAGGTCCCTTATAGATAGATTTGCTACACTTTAACCTTTTATTAGTCAATTTAATCCTATTAAAATGATTAAAAGATTAAAGCCTAGGTTGCTAATCTTTTTAGAACTGTGATCTTAGGTCTATCTCCACCAAGTTTTAAAATACTTTTAAAACCATGATTCAAGCCTAAGTTTGCATGCATATCTTTCTTATATATTTTAGTTCTAATTTCCTTATAACTCTTATAAAAGAAACAATTAAAACCATACACATTGCCACACAACTAGGTATTTATAGAACTTACAAATTTAACCTATGTGTCATGCTTCATGCAATATACATGGAACGAACCAAGCAAAAATGCTTCCATACACTCTTATACTATAACATTTATAATATAAATATGATGCATATCTATGCTTTATGCATGCATAAATATAACTTTTATATTATATGATGCATGAGCATGCTCTTAATTTAAATCATGCTTCTTTAAATCATAACACTTACAATAAAGAGATGATGCATGACTAATGCATAACCTAAGGTGGGATTTCTTCTATATGGCATACCATATGATATATAGATAAACATACATCCTATGTACATTCACAAAAACTTAATGAACCAGGATGAACCGCTTCAAAACAGAAAATTAAAATTCTATCTATTACATTTCCATCGAGTAAACCGGTTCACAGGTGAACCGGGTCTTGAACTGTCGGGGCAAAGCTCCCATCGTTTAATAAACGCGATCAGGTATACACGATCGTTTAGCTACGATCAAGTACCATTTACAATGCAATGAAGCATGAGGTACTCGATCGTTTAGTGCACAAGACATTAATCCGCGAGTCTAAACGATCGTTTAGACGACGACGTTGCTGTAAAGCACAATCGTTTAGACGACGACGTTGCTGTAAAGCACAATCGTCTAGACGATCATATAACAAATGATAAGTAACAAATTTACTCCACGATCATGTAGTCAGTAACTAAGCAATGAAGCTTGCTGAGCTACACGATATTCTAGTGCACGCGAGTCAACTTATTCCCAAGTATCCGATACTCAATGATCGTTTACCGACCTAACCAACGCTTGGTCGTCTTCATCCTTGAAGAACAGCAACTCCTTTCTTTGAAGCTTCATCACAAACGACTCACAAAAACTCAAATACTTTGAATTTACAGATTCAATATCAAGTTAATATGCCCAAAAACACAGCAGTCCTTACAATTAACTTTGAATGTAAAAGAATTTAGATAACCAGTGGCTTCATCTCAGAAAATTCCATTAATCAACATCCACCAAACCATTTAACAATTAAACAGAGTGTAGACATGCTTTATCCACCGAGAAAGTAAATGCTATTCTTTACATCAATGAATTTGGAATATCAGAACCTGGCTCTGATACCAATTTAAGGAACTCTTATCAAAGAGTACCTCTGAGCGGAAGCAAGATCGTTCCAAACTCATTGTGACAGAAATACCGCATTCACAATCAACAAAATAGTTATGCATTTAACAACAAATTACGACATGCTTTGAACTTTAAACAACAAAGAGAACAAGATGCATACCAGTTGAAGAACTTTTCTTTGCTTTAAATCTCGCTCTCATCAAAGGACTGCATCTCTCGCTGTCACTGTGCAAGCCAAACCAATCGTCCACCAAATCTCGTTGTCGTCTACCCACAAATGGACTCCCCACAAACAAGGCAGCAGGGAAGATACCACCACTCAGAACCCTCGGTATTCTCGAAGTGAGAATCCAAGAGGTGTGGGCTCTGTTGGATTCGGTAGAGGGAAGGATGAAGGAACGATTGTTTACCATGACCAAACAAGTGGGAGATATCGGTAGTCTATCGCATAGATGGATACTTGATCGTTTAGGTAGAGGTACACGATCGTGTAGTAAACTGGGGCTGATCGTATAGACGATCATTTAGTAAAACGCTCGAGCACGCGATCGCTTAGAAAAAGCTCGATGATCGTTTAGGAAATGCGCATATGTACACGATCGTTTAGTAAACTTTGAGCTATCGTGTATGCTCTCGATTTTCTAGGTGATGGGCTCAATGGGTGAGTGAATATCTGATCACTTTGCAAAATGAAAACTATTTTCATTTTATCCTTTAGTTACGAAAACTACATTCCACTAACTCATTCGGTTACGGAGAAAAAATCGGCAACAATTATCCCATAATTGTTTAAATTAAAAAATAAATATAATCATATTATATTTATAACCTATAGTTTAATATCACCTCATATGCAACATATGAACCATAGTCCTTTTCTCCTCCACTAGATATAAATCATATTTATATCATTTTCCTCCAATCATTGTATCCCATACATCATGTCAAATATATCATATATAATTGACCCGTTTAATTATATCATATATAATCAAACTCGCTCTTATCAATTTGAGCACTTCAAACTGACCCAAAAAACTGATTCTCAATTTGAATCCATTGAGCTACCAAGGGGACCTTATGGACCTATGGCTCGAAACTTCAACGGTACGTAAATAGCTGACTAAACTCTTTAGCCACAAGATCCACCATCCATTAACTGCCAGGTATTCCACTAAAGATCGACAGTTGCACTCTTCTCACCATAGATATATTTCTATGTCCATCAGATATAACCAATCAACAATACGATAACCCTTCACAAATGCTTGTAAGTACAATTGGGCCAATGTACCATTTTGCCCCTGTAGTTACATCTAACTTCTTAAGTAACATTGATCCCTCTAATGAACAATACAACATAGTCCTACTACGTGTAGACACCTCTTGGGCCATGAGAAGGTGTGTGGCGCCACATCGTTCAAGCTCCAAAATCAGCTCTTAAGGGAGCAATCTATCTACTTACCCCTGCTTCGGGAAAAGAGTGAATTCCATCTTGTGTAGTTGAGTTCCCAGCTCCTAAATCAGAAAAATCCCTAAAGTGATAGGTTTGAGTTGGCGATCTGGCCCCTCGCACCCCTGCAAATCAAAGGATCGCCCTCAAAGGTAGGAGTTCCCAACTGACTCAGGATTGAGGTCATGTTATCTATGATCATCTTAGTGAAGTGAAGTCTCTGTCATGGACAACATTATATAACGAGACTATAACACTTCATGGTGTAGTCTTATATAAACTCCTTTGTATAGGATGTCCCTGCTTGCATGTCTCCACATGAATGATCAAGATTAGATCATCTGTAGCAAGTCACAACACTTGTTACTATTCTACAAAGTGGGTCGCATCCGTAGCGTTACCAGGATAAAGTTTCCCTCCTATATCTATATATTACAGACCATTTTGGTTATCACTTAAGACATGATCTACCTGTATGTCTTCACATACATGCTTAAGTTACAACGACAACCAGGGATGTTAGTTTATTGGCTTGTGGTAAAGTAATTAAAACATCTAATGCTCCATAGACAATAGTGAAGAAAATATCATATATTATTACATCACAATCGTTCGTTAAATACATTGTTTACAAACTACAGGACCCAACGAGAGTTTAGGGCATCATTCCCAACACTATATATCGACTGTTGGCAGCCTGATGTATACAATGTTATGTACTAGACTTGATATTTTCTATGTAGTAGGGATAGTTAGTAGATACCGATCTAATCTAGGATTAGATCACTGAACAGTCATTAAAATCATCCTCAAGTATCTCAGGAGAATGAGGGATTACATGCTTGTGTATAAGTCTAAGGATTTGATCCTTACAGGATACACTGATTTTGATTTTTCAGACTGATAGGGATTCTAGGAAATCCACTTCAAGATCATACTCTTAACGGAAGAACTGTAGTCTGGAGGAGCACCAAGCAAGGTTGTATCACTGGCTCTACCATGAAGGCAGAATACATAGAGGCTTGTGAAGCTGCCAATGAGGTTGTATGGCTCAGAAAAATCTTGATTGATTTGGAAGTTGTTCCATACATGTCAAAGCCCTTCACCCTTTATTGTGATAATAGTGGTGCTATGGTTAATTCTATGGAGCCTAGGAGTCACAAGAGTGGAAATCATATAGAGTGCAAATATCACCTGATTTGGGAGATTGTACATCGAGGGGACATGATCATCATGAAGATCACTTCGAAGCACAACATTGCTGATCTATTTATAAAGGCCCTCATAGCTAAAGTGTTTGAAGGTCACTTGTAGAGTATGAGTTTACGAGACAAACCTTATCTAGGCAAGTGAGAGATTTTAATGGGCGCGTTTTGTATTCCCTAGTTTATTGTTTTTGTGTATTGTTGTACTAATTTGTGCTTTTATGATGTACACCCCACTAGCTTTAGAATAAGTGAAAAATTATTGGGGTTGATACCCTAAATATCGTAGTCTTGTAGTTTGTAATTGTATTTGTACAAACAATTTATTTATCTAATAAAATAAGAGGTATTATATTCAATATTTAGTTGTGTTAACCCAAAAACCAATAAACTAAGATCCATGGTTATCTGCTGTAACTTGAACATGTATGTGGAGTAATACAGGTGGATCATGTTTAAGTGATAACCTGAATGGTTTGTAGTAGATGAATAAGGTTGGGTATCGTATCTTAGTAACATTATGAATACAACCCGCTTTGTAGTTTGTATAAGACCGGATCACAAATGATCTGATCCTGTGGAGACATGTGAGTGGGGGTATCCTATACAAAGAGTTTGTATAAGACCGGATCACGAAATGAATAGTTTCTTTATACAACACTATTACTGATGGAACAATAAGAACACATGCATAGTGGAAGGGATGAAATCAACAACATTCTAATTGCAATAAAAACAAGAATAAACATGCAAAAGGGATAGAAAATACAACGTTTGAAGACTCCACCACAATCTTCCTCTCCCGAGCTCAATCGACACCACCAACGGTAAATCCTGCTATTCTCCGATTGAAGAACACAATTGTGGGACCGTTATATTAGTGAAAATAAGGGAATTTTACTATGGAAAGAATGAGAGTAAAAAAAATTTGTGGTGCAAGAAAAAAGTCAAAAGTAAATGAAGCATTAGTCTTGCGAATTTCAAAAACAAAACCATTTATAGAGAAAATACATATTTTGCATGTCTTCTACCTCAAACTCCACTAACATGTAATCTCAAGGTGTCAAGCTTGGGAAATTCCACTTCAAAGTCCACTTAGTTAGTGGAAAAATCCAACAATTGGATTTTCACTAACTATTTTTTTAATAAAAAAACTATTTTCAAATTTTAGAAAAAAATATTTAATTAAAACAATCTCAATTACATATTAAATTGTTTATGATACCTAGCTTTGATTAATCACATTAATCAAATTTAAAAAACACTTTCATGTTAATGATCAAGTATGCTCTTAAAAATAATTAATTAATAAATAAATTATTTAATTATAAATTATATCTCATATAAAATATAATTTTTTCTAAAACCCGAATTTGAACATTTCAAATTCTTACTTCACCTAGTTCTTCAATTTTATCTGTATTGAGCTAGCAAGGAGACCCGATAGACCTACAAATCATGGGCTCCGACGATCCGAGACTAACCGGTCAAACTCTTTAACCTAGTTCATCAACATTTATAACTAACAAGACTGTTCACTATAGCCTGTAGTTACACTCCTCTTACTGTAGATATATTGTGTGTCCATTTGATATAACCGTCATCAATAAGTTGATCCTTCACAAGTTGTTCGTAACCTCAGCTAGGTCAAATACCGAAATACCCCTGAGTTACATCTTTTCTCTTTAAGTACCACTACCCCTCTAATGAACAATTGATTTAGGATCATAATCACTAAATCCATTCCCTCTCATGCCAACGAGAGGATGGGGCGCCTTGTTTAAGACTCGGGATCAGCCCTTAAGGGAACAACATTTCTACTGCCCTTAAGGGAATTCCATCTTGCAAATTCTATGTCCCCAGCCATCTACCCGTTCTTATCCCTAAAATGGGAGGCATATTGAGCAACGATGCTAAGCTTACCCTCACCTATGCAGATCAAGGGACAGTCGCGAATAAACAGGAGTTCATAGATAGCTCAGGATTGAGATCAAGTTATCTAGATCATCAAGAAGTGAAATTAATCAATGTTTACAATAAACGGTGTTAATACGTAACAGTGGTCATTTCGTGGTCTATCTTATACAATCTCATCGTGTAGAAAACCTCCGCTCACATGTCTCTATATGAATGAATTGATCACATCGTTTATGATACTTTACAACATTTGTAACAATCATAAAGCGGGTTGTATTCGATAGTATCTCCATAAATAGGTACCCAACCTAATCTAAGTACTATAGATGGTTTAGGCTATTTTACTTGAACTTGATCTAGTTTATGTCTCCACATAAAGTCCAAGTATTCATAACAATAACCAAGGGTTTGTAGTTTATTGGATTTAGAGTTATTAAACAATCAACAACACTTGTCTGAATAAACTTCATATATGTTTACCGTTTATAAAACTACGAGTTTTAGGACATACAATCCAACAGTTACTAGAAGAGACTTATATTTCACCAGGATGACCATAGGTGACTTGATCTGAATTCTAAGTGAGTTGTGAACTCCTGCCTATGAAGTTGGTTTTCGCAGTATAGAGAATAAGAATCTTCTTCAAGATTTGGATCTAAAGCTTGCTTTAAGTGTTCTCTGTGTTTTGCTCCAAAAGAAAACTCTTACCTTCCAAAATTAATCACTAAAACCTACAAATCTCAGTGATTTTCTACATTGAGAATAACAAGGATTCACTTATGGTAGTTCCATTGTTGTGTTCGTAAGTTCGAGGAAGAGTTCGAATTATTCGTGCAGTACACCGGGAGAGGATTCATGAAGAACTTGGTCTTCAAGGATAAGTGATCCTCTAACCCCTTTCATCCTCTCTAAATTTTTTGTGAAAGCATGCTAAATTAGGACTATTTAATCCTACTTTTCGTCTTCTGTATTATTAATGTTATATAAAATTAAAATTAGGGCACGATCTTTCCATTACAGGTAGTCACCTACTTCTTCACTTTTCCTATGGGTTTGAATAGTAAACACTAAACCCATGGGTTACCTTTTTTTTTTTTTTCAAATTTAATCTAAAAATTTTGTCGGCCAACTTTCGGATACCACCTTTGGTGATCATTACTGGCCAACTTCGACTGCCATCTTTGGCGACCACCTCCAACCAACCTTCGGCCACCACTTCCGATTATTCCACCTGTGAACAATTTTTTTAAGTCATTTCAAAGAGGCCCTTAGTTTAATTACAATAATATTTTTTAAGATATACTTTTTCTTTCTTCTAATTTTTTTCTTTTGGAGTTTTTTAATTATTATTATTATTAGATTATCCTTTTTAATTCTCTCTTTTCCCTTCTTTGTTTGAAATTAATGTTTCCTCCATTTTAGGAGATTTCATTTATTTCCTATTTTTTCTAGTTGAAAATCGATCGCCTATCTATTGAGATCTCAAGTATATGTTGAATATACAAGTAATATAGTAGAAAAGGTAAACATCGCATATACCATGGTTTATTTTTTAGTGTGTTTACAAATATACTGAAAAATATAAATACACATCAAATATATTGTTTGGATTTTTATGGATATTTTCTTTACTTGTATAGATTCTAAAAATATTTTTTTTTTAAATGTTTATAACCACAAGAAACTTTCTTACATACTGAGAGCTAAAAAAAATAAAATGATCATTCGTTAGACTGCAATTATTTAATTAGGTATATTTATTTAGGCTATATGTATAGAAAGCCCTAATTTAATTTAACATTTTAATTTTTTTCCATTGGTCAATTTAACTAGCTCGAAAATTTAGAATAATTTTTTTAACGTAATTGATTAAAATGTTGGAAACAACTTAGTAGCCAAATAAACATCAAAACTCAAACTTTATTATTTTTTTATTCCTCAAATGTAATTTGATAATATATATACATATATATGGGCTTTTAATGATTGGATTTAAAACTAAAATATTAGTTTATTTCAATTTGAAGTTAGCATGTTATGGTTAAAAAATTGATCCAATTTTCAAATTAGTTAAAGTGACAAAAGTCTATGAATATCTCAAAACCTAGTAAAATCAAAATACTAAATTATTGAAACAATAAATTAAATAAAATTATAGTTTTAATCACATCTCTATTGCAAAATTTAAAAAATAAAAATAAAACAAATATTCTTCTAAAAAAATTTAACCATATTAAAAAAAATTAAGGTGACAAGTTTGAACTAATCTAGAATCTAACCACTAATTAAATACAAGAAAATATTTCACAAACTCAAGATTTATAAATTTGCAATTCATTCCCAATTTACTAAGTCTGCACTCTAAACATAGACTTCTTAAGTCTAGACTTCCAAAATGTACACTCCAAATACAGTTTTCTTAAACTTAAGCTATCTAAACTTCTTAGCCTAACCCCCAAGCTTAAGATTTCAAACTTGCACGTCAAACGCCCTCTTAGCGTTTCTATACATTTCTACAACTTTGTGAGGGAGACGACCTTCTTCTTTGATTTATCATGACTCACATAACATTTTTCTATTAGAGATCCCTCTAATCTACTCAATATCGTCAATATGTATTAAAGATTAATTAGGTTAACTATATATATTAAAAAGAAATACAATATTTGTTGTGGGTGAAAAAATATGGCTACATATTTAGCTATAAGGAGATCACCTAATGGATCATTTCAAAGAGAAGTATTTTATTTGGCTAAGTATGATGATCGACTCATCAACACATATGCTCAACCCTAAGAGTTAAAAGAGAGCACCTCGCATCCTAAGATTAAAAAAAGTCCCACGAAGGTTGGCTCCTGGGTTAGCCATGGAAGTTAATAAGGTTATAGGAGGTCGACTTCATAGATTTTATGAAGGTTGACCATAATTCGTAATAGGTAAGATTAAGGATCTTAGAAATTGATTAGCAAATAATTGTTATAAAACTACATCTTTATGTAACCAATAAGGCTTGTGATATTGACGGTATAGTGAAAACACTCCCAAATCTCTATTATCTGGTTGTCTACCAAGATATTAACTAACTTAATCGTCGAATTGTTGATGGTCAAACACTACATCAATCCAAGATTTTCTCTGTTGGTAGGGCTATTGTTCAATTTTTTTTAAATATTACAAATTATCGTTGGTACCAAATTTCGATAACAATAATATTTTAATATACAATAAAGATATGGTTGAGAAAAAGATACTCGGAAATAGATGTAAAAATAACTTTCTAGGATATTATTTTGCCTTTTCTTTTTCTTTATGGAAGATTTTGTAAATGCTTTTATTCGATGTTTCAATTGTGGCCGCCCCTTCCAATATTAGATGGTAGGGTTCATTTTCTTTTCATCAAGCAGTTTTATTTCTATTTCTGTTTGGTTGGTGGCATCAATTTTGAATTTTCTACCACTATTTTCTTTGTTAATTATAATTAAAGGATGAAATTAATTATATACGAAGAGATAAACACCACAATATATATTTATTTCCAACTTGTTAATCATGTTTGATAATAGTTTTTATTTTTGAATTTTTTTAAAATTTAAGCTTATGAATAAAAACTAATCTCATCTATCAAGAAAATTAATATAATTTAAAAAGAAAAACAAAGACAAAAACAAAAAATCAACTTTAATTTTAAAAATAAAAACCAAGAAAATTTTGAATACTACACAAATAGTTTTTAAAAAATTATTTTTATTTGACTAAAATTTCAAATGTTTTTTTTTTTCCTAAAAATGTGAAAATGTATTAAGAAATGGAAAGAAAGCAAGTATAAATTTTAAAAATAAAAAACTAAAAGCAAAGCATTATTTTTTATTTATTTCATTTTCTTTTGACGAGAACGAAAGCATTATTAAATAGAGACACGTATTTATTTCCATAGACCTAATGCTCTTGTCCATCATTGAATAATATTTTTCAAAGATTTTATCTCCACCTGATTTTTTTTTTTTTTTTATACTTTTCATTGTTTTAAACATTTAAAAATTTCCATGTAATTACTATTTTGTTAAGCTCTATCTACTACTTATAGGCTACTATTTACAATTACTACAAATATACACATTAATACATAACTGATTTAACTTTTAAATATTGGAGTGCGACCAAAGTCTTATATTGATTGGATAAGGTAAAGATAAATGGCACACAACCATCCGATCTTCAATGGTATGAAATTTTTTGGATGAAACTTAGGAAACATAATAGACCGAAAAACCGAATCAACCGATCAAGAGTCGGTCGATATCAGTTTGGAAAAATTTCAAAAAAAATAAAGAATAGAACCGACCGACTGACCGACTTTTACTCCTCAACGGTCGAGGTCGATTTGAACATTTACTAAAAAGACCATAATTGGTCCGGTGGAAGTTTGGTCGGAAACCCGACTCCGACCAATCGATACTCACCCTTAGTGAAACCAAAAGCAAAATTATTTGCGCTTATGTCAAATCATATGGACTTATGCCTAAAGTGAATAATATCATACCACCGTGGAGATATGATAGAGAGTTAATTGTCCCTAACCATTAACACTTTTTATTCTCTGCACTTAATACTAATTTATTTTATATACTTTAGATTGTAATGATAATTGACGTTCAGTTGTGTTCCCTATTTTGAGATTTTTTAACTATACTTTACAAATTGTTCTGATAAATTGAGCATATTTGTAACTTTGTCCATTTATCAGAACAAACTGTGTTTTTTAATTTAATTAAGCTTTCAAGAAACGAAAAAAATCCCCAACCTCATCAAATGATTCATAGCCCAAGAGTCTGAGTTGAGCCAACAAGTAATATTTGATTAGTTTGGTTTGGTTTGGTTTGAGTTGGCCCATAAACCTTAGGCCCAACCTTCGAACAATTTTCAGAAATTGTGGCAGATGATTAATATTAGGCATCTGTTTTGATTTTTGACCATTTCTTAAAATTATTGATTAATGACCATTCGATTGTTTTAAGGACATTTACATAGATTATATTCTTTAAATTACGGTAATGTTAAAAACAAAATCTTTAGATAAATATAAATATGTATGAAGATTGTGTTCACTGTTTATTTTTTTAAAAAAATAAGATTTAATTATTTAATCATTTAAAAGATTTTTTTCATTTAAGCGTTTTATCTCTATTTTAGGTACCACTCTGTCGAGTTTGTCCCATTGTCACAAGATATATTGATTTAACCACAAATCCATCCGTGATCCTTTATGCAAAGGTTTTTTTTAATAGGCAATTGATAAATACTTTGATCACGATTGACATTTTCAAAACACATCTAAACTTAAAATATGCAATTTTTATTATTTATCTAAATTGATGCCAAATGAAATGAAAGATGAATCGGAGGATTTGAAGAATTAGTATTTTTATGAAAAAGTTTATTTGGAGGAGAGGATAATTGATGCAATCTATAATTAATGTGAGGATAATTCATATACCAGAGTATTTAATTGGATCATAAATGGCGTACTGAAAGATGTGGCCCTCGTATATATTCTTGTTTATGAGACTCTTCTATCCATGGTCAGTATTGATTGTGCTCTACAAAAAAGAGATTGTTTAGATTTGAACAATTTGTTTTCGGAATATATTATTCACTTCAAATGTTTTAGTTTAGTATTTGCGTGGTTCAGTTGACGCTTTTTTAATTCATAGTATTTACATTATTAAAATGATTCAATCTTATATAATGATTTTAGCTATTACAATATAGTATTGAAAAAATAAGATGAATTTTAATTGTTTATGGTAAGAGGCATCTCTAGGGTTTAGTATGAGACAATTTTAGGAGTGGATGGATAGAAAATATTTAACAGATATTTTGAGTATAAGGTATTTATTTATTTCGTGTCTAAATTTTAAGTTAATAATTATAATAAATTGTTCTTGATTATTAATAATGTTAATTTGTGGGTGAAAACTAAAGGTTTAATTTTTCTTGTTTTCAACAATTAATTTATAATTGTGTTTTTTAAAATTTTTATTTCCACGTTAGTTCTGTGTGTGTATCTTAGTTATTATTTTTAGATTTAAGGTTAGATTTGGGGTGGTTAAGTTTATAAGATTTTATTTTAGATTATTAGTTATTTAAAAATATAGCATAATTGTAGGGATTATGTTGTAGGGGCATTTTTGTCAATTAGTAAAATATAAATAGTATTAGAATTAGTCATTCAACTAATTTCAAGAAGAAAAATACGTTTGACCATTTTTAGAAAACGTTATTTCATATTGGTCATTTGTCCAATTGATCGTTGAATTATGTTAGGAAACACTTTTTTAAGAGTTTTTTTTAGGAAACATTTAATTATTTTTTTCAAATATAATATGCATATATTTTATATATACATACATATATATACACACATATATATGCATACATATCTATAAACTTTGACATTTTTCTATAACAATGCTTTCTGTGTGATGATCATACATTAAATTTAAATTCATTGAATTTATTTTTAATTTTACCAGTTATATTATTCTTAAGAATAACAACTAAGTGACAACCTACTTTCATTGTAATTGTATGTTTCGTCTTAGAAGTTAGAGAGTGAGTGTTTTTTTTTTTTTTTTTTTTTTTTTTTTTTTTGCTTTTTTCTTCATCGAAATCATACTGACATCTGATTAAGAAAAATCACTTACCACGTGTTTAACCTTCAAGCTGACTACGTGGGTAACTCTCCTCCTTTTGTTTCACCTAACCAACTTGAGTTACTTGGACCTTCAAGCATTCATGGGCTACTCTCTTCTTGTGGTTCATCAAAAAAATTGGGCCTGAGATAGTAATCGGTACAGTAAACCAAACAAAAGTGGTATCAGAGCAAATCTTGACTTTAAGAAAGCAAATCCTGGAGGTTAAATAATCAGTTTCATACCTAAAATGGCAATGGCAAGAGTTGAGATTGAAAAGTTTGATGGAAAGGGTAATTTTGCCCTATGTAAGACCAAAATCAAAGCCTTCGGTTAGCAAAAGGCTCATAGGGACCTCATTGATCCATCAAAACTTCCAGCTTCGATCACTGCACAAGAAAGAAAATACATGGAATTGACAGCATATGGAACAGTTATTTTGAATCTCAATGATAATGTTCTAAGACAGATAATTGAAGAAGATACAACATACAAAATATGGATTGAAATTAGAAGAATTATATGCAGTAAAAGATCTCCCAAACAAAATGTACCTACGGGAGAAATTCTTCACCTACAAGATGAATCCTTCTAAGTCTTTGACATACAACCTAGATATATTCAAGAAGATTGTATCAGAATTCAAAAGCCTTGAGAAAAATCGGGTGATGAAAATGAGGCCTATGTGCTTCTTAATTCTTTACCTGAATCTTGTAGAAAGGCGAAGCGTGCACTGAAATATGGCGGAGAATCTTTAACCACGGACTCAATCATATCAGCCCTGAAAACTAGAGAATTGAGCTTCAAGCTACAACGAAGAATCAACCTAATGGAAAAGGTCTTTTTATGAAGGCCAAACCTCATTCTAATCAAGGGAGGAATGGAAAACAGTAGCCAAATGAAGAAAAGAAAGCAAAAAAGGCTGATATGCAAGTATTGTAAGAAAAAAGGATATTTAATTCAAGATTGCTTCTTCTTACAGAGGAAAAAACAAGAAAAAGATAAATAATCTAAGAGGAAGCAACCTGAAGCATCTATTGTTGAAAGTTCCTATATTTACACAGATGCTTTAGCCTCTATTCAAGACCAAGCCAACCAAGTTAACCCTTTAAGGAAACATGATTAGGTGTTTGATTCTGGATGCACCTATCATATGACTCCCTTCGAACCTTGGTTTAACACTTATAAAGAAATCAGTGGAGAGTCAGTCTACATGGAAAATAATGAGACATGCCAAATCATTGGGATTGGATCAATTTCACTAAAACTAAAGGATGGTAATATGGAACTCCTAAGGAATGTTAGGCATGTACCACATCTTAAAAGAAATCTAATCTCCCTATGGATGCTTGACTCTCTAGGGTGTGAATATAGAGGCAAAGAAGGCTGCCTAGAAGTCTTTAAGGACTCCAAAGTTATTTTGGTTGGTGAGAAGGTAAATGACTTACTCATTGTGAGAGGGGTTGAAATGGTGAATAGTGTCTATACAGTAGCATCATCAAATTTGACTAAGGCAGAACTCTGGCATAAGAGGTTGTCTCATATTAGCTTTAAAGGCCTTGAAACTATATCCAAATAGGGAATTTTGTTAGGGTTAATACCCTAAATCGCGTGGGTCCTGTAGTTTGTAATTGTATTGTACAAATAATTTATTTATTTAATAAAATTTGAGGTATTTTATTTGACATTTAGTAGCATTAACCCACAAAATCAATAAATAAACATCCAAGGTTATCTTCTGTAGCTTAAACATGTATGTGGAGACATACAGGTGGATCGTGTTTAAGTGATAACCTAAATGGTTTGTAGTATATGGATAAGGCTAGGTACATTATCATAGTGACACTATGAATGCAGCTCACTTTGTAGATATTATAATTGTTATAAAGTTTTACAAATGATCTGATCCTGATCATTCATGTAGAGACATGTGAGTAGGGGTGTTTTATATGAAAAGAGTTTGTATAAGACCAGTCCACGAAATGAATAGTCTCATTATATACACCGTTAATAGTAGAGACTTACATTTCACCAGGATGACCATAGGTGACATGACTTGTATCCAGAGTGAGTTGTGAACTTCTGCCTATGAAGGTGGTCGAGAGCTAGGAACAAAACTTCACAAGAAGGAATTCACTCCTTCCCTAATGTCGGGATAAGTAGATAAATTGCTCACTTAATGGTTGATTTCGATGCTTGAACAATGTGGCGCCACAACCTCTCTTGCCTCGAAAGGGGTTTGGTCATAGTTTGACTATGATTTGTTGTTCATTAGAGGGATCAATGATACTTAAGGAGTTAGATGTAATTACAAGGGCAAAACGGTAATTTTGGTCCAGTTGCACTTACGAGTAATTTGTGAAGAGTCATCGCGCTGTTGACTGATTTTATCCAATGGACACAGAAAGATATCTGTAGGGCAATGGTCTTTAGTGGAGTGACCGACAGTTAATGAATATTGGGTAATTTAATTAAATGAGTTTAATTAATTATCCAAGTACCATTGAAGTTTCAATCTATTAGATCCATAAGATCCCCTCTGTAGCTCAACAAGGATTATTGAGAATCAAATTAATTTTTCTTTAATTTAAAATGTTTAAATTAATTGAAGAAATTAATTATATATGATAATGATTATCTTCTCTCTTTAATTATACGTGAGAGTGGTGGTTGCAATAGATTCATCTTCTCTCTGCCAAAAATACACAGAAGGTCTCAGTTTGCAATCGATTGCTCATTTTTCTCAAGAATCAACTGAAAAATTCTCTTGTCAATTTCTCCTTCTCTCTCTGCCCCCAAAATTAATTTCATAGAGCCCACATACTCCTATGATTCTCAAATCCTAAAGAGAATATAGAGATTTTTCTTGTGGTGGTGTTCAACAATTTATTTGGTATTCTTGTTGTTCATTGAGATCGTGATTCAAGGAAGTTTGTTGATCATCTCGAGAGGAATTCGTGAAGAAGATTTGTCTTCAAGAGGTTAGTAAAATCTAAAACTCTAATTCCTCTCTTTACTAATTCTCTAAGCATGTAGTAATTTTGTCTTGAATGCATATTTTATATTTTATGTATTTTACATTCTGTGAAAAACTAAAATTGGGACCGATCCCGCTTCCATTTCAGACTTCACAGTCCTTCACATTCTACCTAAAGAAATCAACAGTCAACTGTCCTTTTGTGAGCACTGTGTATTATGAAAGGCAAGAAGGCATAGTTTCACCAAAGCCTAGCATATAACAAACGGAATCCTTGATTACATCTGCTCAGATCTACGAGAGCCAGCCTCAAATCCAAGCCTAAGTGGCTCAAGGTATATCTTAGCCTTAACTGATGATTTTTCAAGAAAAAGTTGGGTTTACTTTCTAAAAAGTAAATATCAAGTTTTTAGAAAGTTTAGAGAATGGAAATTAATTATAGAAAAACAAACAGCTAAGACCCCACTTGGTAACCATTTGGCTTTTTATTTTTGGTTTTGAAAATGAAGCCTATTTCATCTACATATCTTACAATAATTTGCATCTTTTTTAAGTACAATAGTTGAATTCTTGACCAAATTCCAAAAACAAAAACAATTTTTTGAAAGCTACTTCTTTTAGTTCTCAAAATTTGGCTTGGTTTTTTAAACTATTGATGAAAAATAGATAATAAAGGAATAAATTTGAATGTAGAAGTGGTGTCTATAGGCTTAATTTTTAAAAACAAAAAAAAAAAAAAAAACAAAAACAAAATAGTTACCAAACGGGGCCTAAGAAAATTAAATACCTTAGGACTGATAATAGTTTGAAATTTTGTGGACAAGATTTCAACATCTTTTGTAGAGAAAATGGTATAACAAGGCATAGGATAGTAAGGCACAAACCCCAACAACTTGGAGTGGCTGAGAGACTTAATAGAACTATCATGGAAAGGGTAAGATGCCTACTGTTTGATGCTATCCTATAAGAGAAGTTTTGAGCTAAAACAACTGCCTACTCAGTGTACACCCTGAATAGAAGTTCTTACACCTCCCTAGATTGCCTAATACCTGAAGAAAAGTGGTCCAAACACCCCCTCCCCCCAATCTAAATGATCTTAGGGGGTTTGATATGTTGGATATGTGCACCAAAATCAGGGGAAACTCAAAGTCAAAGCTGCTAAATGCATGTTTGTTGGCTTTACTAAAGGTTTAAAAGGTTCCAAGATGTGGCATCCCAAAGAAGAAGCTCATAATTAGTAGAGATGTCACCTTTAGGGAAAATGAGATGTCTATTGAAAAAGGGGAGAACTTTAAAGAAGAAACAACGTATACCATCAAAATTTAGGTGGAGAATACTAAGAATACACCTACAGAGGAAGATCCTATCAGTGACTTAGAAGAGGTAGAGGGCAGATCAGGAGAACAAGTTGAAAATGTGAGTTTCAACCTGATTTGAGTCAATATTCACTAGCTAAGGACAAATAAACAGAGTTATTGTACCTCCAACTATATATGCAGACACAAACTACATAAACCTTGTGTTGAATGCCACGGTGACCCCTAATGACCTAAAACCAATCACATTTGAGGAAGCTATGAGTGGTTCTGATGCTAAACAGTAGATAGAAGCTATGAATAAGGAAATACACTCATTAAATGTGAATGACACATGGTCCCTAACACCCCTACCTAAAAAATGAAAACTAATTGCATCAAAGTGGGTCTTCAAACTAAAGGAGGGCATTACCAAATATCAAAAGTCTAGATACAAGGCAAGGTTGGTTGCTAAAGGCTTTACTCAGAGATAGGGAATTGATTATCAGAAATCTTCTCCCCAGTTGTAAAGCATACCACAATCAGACTTCTCTTATCTTTGGTAACTCAAAATGACCTTGAATTGGATCAGCTAGATGTGAAAACGGTTTTCCTACATGCTTATCTAGATGAAATAATCTATATGCAGCAGCTGGTAACGTAAAAAATATAATCTTTAAGCATATGCACAATGATGACTGAATGATGCTCTATGCGCTCAAGTTGCTTTGCGATAAAGATATTGTTGCGATACTACGTTCTAAGTGTATGCGATAATGCTAATATGCTTCGTAGTATACGATGATGTAGTGCGTGTAACAAGTTTTCTTGCACTGGAACCAAGTATAATTCCAACGCAAGTTTCTCAGATTGACCTGAGGTCGAACACGGGGATTGTTGTTGTTATTGCAATACTAATGTGGTAAATGCGACCGGTTTATCATAAAGAATAAAGAATTGTGTTGTGCCGAAAAGTAAATTGCGATGAAAATAAAATGCGATGGTAAATAAAGTGTTGTAAAATAAATTGCGATGAAAATAAATGACTAAACTACTAATGATACAGGGTGAGGTCTGGTTGTGAAGTTGTGCAAAAGAATCTAATGAATGCGGTGGCAAGTCTTGTGAATGAATCAAAAAAAGAATGAGTTGAGGGAAAGGACCTCGCAAGTTCGTCAATCTCATTAAGGACGCAACTAAGGTTCTGCTTTCCCTTGGCTTACACCTTTCAGTGATCGGCCGCATTCCCATATGTCTATGGTGAAATAGGGATGAACGTAATGAATGCAAGGCTGTTTCCATCTCTGGAAATACATCTCGCTTTAGTTAACGCATTCTTCCAACCTTCTCTTGATAGGTGGAATAATATCTTCACTACTGCTTTCACAGGTGAAGATGTCGTCGAGCATGCTTTAGCTAAACTTAGCCGATTACCTTAACAAAGATTAACTCACTCGCTCAATCCTTCCCTTTTTCCCAGGGGATTACTGACACATGATGGAGAAAGGACATCGCAAGTTCGTCAATCTCTTTAAGGACGCAACTAAGGTTCTGCTTTCCCTTGGCTTACACCTTTCAGTGATCGGCCGCATTCCCATATGTCTATGGTGAAATAGGGATGAACGTAATGAACGCAAGGCTGTTTCTATCTCTGGAATTACATCTCGCTTTAGTTAACGCATTCGTCCAACCTTCTCTTGATAGGTGGAATAACATCTTCACTTCTGCTTTCACAGGTGAAGATGCACAGGTGAAGATGTCATCGAGCATGCTTTAGCTAAACTTAGCCGATTACCTTAACAAAGATTAACTCACTCGCTTAATCCTTCTCCTTATCCCAGGGGATTACTGACACATGATGGAGAAAATGGATGATAAATGTGTGGAAAATAGCAGAGAGATGATAATGATTATGATAATGATATTTAAATCTAGAGATCAGCGTTTGATATATATCGTGAATGAAAGATTAAAGAAATATGAACACAGTAGATGAATGAAAGAATATAAACAAATACGGAAAGAGTGTCAATGTCTTGACACAGATCCCAATCGAAGATGTTGTGCTTGCCAGCATGTGGATTAAATGGAGTGGAAAGCTTCCCTCCCAGGCTTGCTTTCCAGGTAGAAGTGACCTCTTGCACAAAACTTCTTCTTTGGGAATGGAAAGAATTTCTTGCTCAGAGACTCACCTTTCAGCCTTGTCTCATCGTTCTCCCAGATTTTCTCTATATTGTCTCTTCAGACCAGCCTCCTTTACAATGAATTTGAGGAAGCTATTTATAGACCTTGGCTCTCTGTATTGGTGGTCCCACTTTGTAAATCTGATAATTTCTGCCATGGCATAGTACAAATGTCCGCTCTACTCCATGATCAATCTATCAGAATCGTACAACAGAAAGCTGTACACGTCAGAATCTCCTGAGAATGCATTGCTCTTCACATCTTTGATCGATCGCAGCATGCGGTGTAGTTGTTTTGATCTCTTGTTGACTGCCGCATGCGGTGGAAATGCATTGATCGCTTGAATCCATGATCAATCATCGCATGTGCTGCAATTGCGTTGATCTTTTTTTTTTCATTCTTGATCGATTGCCGCATGTTGTGTGGATGCGTTGTTCATTTTTTCCTCGAGCAATTAACGCATGCGGTGACCTATTTCCTGCAAAACAAAGACTTGGACATTCCATTTCGCCATCGCAATGGGATTAGTGGGTGTGTTCACTACACTTTACAATTTTCGTATTTCTAAGCAAATTTCTATACTGTTGATGCAATTTTTTCTTCTTTTTGCCGCATAATCTAAATAAAACAGAATAAATAACTTGTATTTCTACAAGTTATCATACCCCCAAATTTAGATATATGCTTGTCCTCAAGCATATCTTCGATTAAGGCAATTCCGCTCAACTCTCATCCTAACTTTGCGTCGATCGGCTACTCCAAATGCTCTACCTTTATAAAATTACTCAACACCGCAAGTTCCTTCTATCCTTTAATATTTTTCCACATGCTCTACTTTATTCTTTTCTAAAACAAACCTCTACCCAAAGTTCCCTTCTAGTTTTGAGAAGAATGTTTTACCTCTTCTTGCGAAAACAACGAAGTGCGTCTTTATGCAGTGGCCTAGTTTGTGTCATCGTATAGAGAATGTTGATCATGGTTACACCCTTTGTTTTGGCTTACTCCCACGGTGTCATGCGAGCATCCAACTTCGGTTATGTACCAATCTTAACTTCAACTCTTGATCTTCAGCCAAGTTTTACTTTTGATGGTCAGAGGAGTTGTCTCTTTTATCCTTATTTTCTCTCTTTTTTTTCATATTGCATCAATCCTGGAAACCTACCTTCATTTTGACTTGCTCCCATGAGTGTCATGCCAACATCCAACTACGAGCAGGTTCCTTTCACGACTTAACTCTTATCAGGTTGGGATTTTTGGGATTTTCCCTTGCGTTGATAGCGGAGTTTTATGATTTTTTTTTTTTTTACAATAATGAACGCATTTGCCTGATATTACCGCATTCGCTTGATCGCATCTGCTCAAACCTTCCCCACCCCTAAATTTAGAGATGCGCAAAGTCCTCATTGCGTTGTTTTGGACAGAAAAGACAAAACACTTAGTCAAAATTTTGAAAAGAAGGTTTGAGCAGAATCTTGTAATAGAGAAGGTAAAGTAGAGCTATTGCGATGAATTGTCTAAGTGTTAGTCAAACAGTGCAATGAATAAAGAAATTTTACTAAGGGTATGCATACTACGCATCATGGCAGCACAATTAACAACGTAAAAGAAAAGACAAGAATTACCGCAATAATTGACAAAGGATGAAGTAAAGAGGCTAACGCATATGGAAAGAATAATTACTCAGTTGTATAAAATTTGTCTAAGTATACAAAGAATTGTAAACATCACAACATAAAATTTTAAGTATGTACAAAAGAATACAAGGTATAGCTTCTATATAAAAAAAATGAATGAATGGCCGAAAAGAAAAAAATAACAAAATTGCGGAAAAGGTGGCACACCCCCAAATTTAGAGTTCTCGCGAGGGATCTTGAGGAGGATGTTGCGGAGGAGCTCGTTGAGGCGCATCTTGAAATTGTAGAGGTTGCTGTAGATGCGGAGGCACCATGGGACTATGTAAAATAAGCTGTTAAGAATTTGAAGTACTCATGGTTGCGCTCTGTCATCTGTCTTTGGTTTAAGCGGATGGTAAAGATATTGCGTTGAATATTAACCATCGTCTGTCGCACCATTGTATTACTGCATCGTAACTCGCGTTGCTCTCTTGCAACTCCGTTATTGCTTGGCAGAAGAAGTTAAGTTGTTGAGAGAAGAGGGACCGCATTTCTGTTAAGTCAGCAGCAAGGGATGCGATGGTGGGTTGCACCGTCGATGTTTCACCAACATCGATTTGAGGTTGAGCGGAAGGGCCTGCTCCTAAACCGTGTGGGTCATCAACATGCGGTAATGGGTGAAAAGTGAGGTGGAGATGGATGGTGGGGGGACGCTGCTGAAGATGCGAGGTTAGATTCATGAGCGAGAATGAGGTGTAAAGTGTTTAGGAAGAGGGAAAATGGGCTCTATTAGAGGGCTCAGTGGGTAAATGATTAAAGGCAAAGGGTCGAAAGGTATTTGGGTTTGTTTTTGCGGTGATTGTTCTTGGACTTTCTCCTTTCCTTTATCATTGCAGCGCTGCTTCTTCGGTTTTAGTTGTTGCGGCGCATTCAGATCTATGAGCGGCCTTTTGGTTGGAAGCTCAGGGCAATGTGGGGAGTCCTTGAGAAGCATTCTCAGGATCTTTGTATGAATGAGACTGTGAACTTCAGGCATGGATTCTTCGTCAATGCCTACGCCCACAGAGAGGCACAGACTCGAAATCATCCACGGAAAGAAGTATTGGCCTCTCACACGGCCAACAAAGCCTCGAATCTGCTTCACAATCAGCTGGCCTACATCAATCAGAATGTCGCGCGCTATACAATATGCGGCCATGACTCGATCCCTTAAAATTGTTTCATCATGCGTTGTTGGGATGAGTCGTCGTTTCACCAAATATACCCAAAGTCGCGCCTCTGGGAGCAGCTTGTTGGAGGCAAGGGTCTTAATGCCTGTTAATGATACCGACCACTTAGTGCTGAGTTGCGTTAATACCTTCAGCACATCCTCCATGTGTACTTTTTCCGGATCATCAATTATCTTGTTACCCGTGCTTCCGGAAGGTTCTTCAACTTGTAGAGTTCATTGATGTCCTTTGCGCTGAATGGCACTGTCCACCCTTCAATGATCACCACATCTTCAGTGTCATAGAGCTAGTCGTGATAAAAGGCCCTCACTACCGCAGGAATAATGATGGATGGGCATTGGCAGAAGGTTTCCCACCCATGCTCCAACACAACACTCGTGATCAGATCTAGTAGTGTCATCGACGCAGGGAAGAAACCCATTTTCATCATCATATCATCATTTTCTTTCTTTGTTGATGGGCGCTTCCTAGTCGACGCAAGCTCGCTGATCTCAACTTTAGCTTTGCCCTTGTCTTGAGCGGACGCAAGGCGGGATTTTTGTTTTTGTTTGCGTTCCCTTACTTTGCGTTGCTCTTCTTGTTCCCTTTTTCAGTCTTCCACTTCTTTTCTCTTCCTTTCTCTGACGTGCTGCACATTTGCTTTGCATCGTTTTTCCTTCTCCTCCTTTTTCTTCTTTTCTTCTTCTTCTTCTTCTCTCATTTCTCTCTCAAACTGCTCCGAGGCAAGCAAAATGCGTTGCTCATCCTCAAGCCTTCTTTTTTCTTCTTCTGCCGCCCTTGCGTTTTCAAGGCGCACGTCCTCATTGTGCAGTTTCCTGACCAAATCTTCTGATGCGATGATTTGGCGCGCACGTGACATCTTTTCTTGCTTCTCCTCTACTTCTCTTTTTATTCTCTCCTCTCTTCTGCTATATGTTGAAAGAATAATGGGTCACTTGTAGACCCTTGGGTGCATTCTTCTTGCGACGCCGCATAAGAAGGGTAATGTCAGGATCTTCTCTATCTTCAGTCGCAACCATTCTGATATGCGGTGATGAAACTTGAGGTTGCGCTGATGCTTTAACTTGTGTTGACATCCCCTCTTCCACACTTACGGTGGTTGATTCTCCGTCAAAATCTGAGATTTCCACCTTCTTCCTCTTCTCCTTTTTCTTCAGGCGTTTCTCTTCTCGTCTGCATTGTTTCTTTTCACTTTTCTTCTTTTCCTTCTTCTCCTTCTTCGGTCGGGCAACTTCATTACCTTCCATTTTTCTTTAATTTTTCTCTTCTTCTTCCCTTCGACCGACCCCGGCTGCTTTTTCGCTCATACAACCTCCAAAACGGTCCTGATGGATCCCTCATTGAAGTCTGTTGAAATAGTCTCCTTAGGATCCGTAGTGGCCAGGGCCATTCTCCGCGAAGCTTCCGCCATTTCCTCCTCTGAAGGCAGGTGCTGGTTTATAACTACAGCTTCCAGTAGCGCCCCCCCCCCCCCCCTCTTTCCATATTACTTAAAATACTTCCAAATACCTCTTTGTCATCCATTCTCTTGAGTTCGCTTTCTGTCGAAGGTACTGGGAGTGTCACCTCAGGTCTGGTGGCAGGGGCACTCTCCGTGCTCGGCCCCTCTCGGATGGTGAATGGTTTAGCTACAGAGGTCTTATGCCGAAGTTTTTCGATGATTCTTAATGAAGGTTTGGGCTGGGCAGCAAGGTGATGGCTAGCAGCAAGGAATGCCGCCTCCCATGCGATGATGGGGGCTTGGGAAGAGGATGATGGTAGGGAAAATGAGTGAAGATTTTCTGGCCATTTTCTTGGTTGAGTGAAAGAGTTCGAAATTTCTTGGTCTGAGGAATGAAATCGGAAGGGTATGGTATGCAGAGGAAATTTTAGGGTTTCTTTCGCGAGAGATTCAAATAAACTCTTCGATTGAAGGAGCTGAGATTTATAGGTTGGGCCTTGATGGGCCCAACGCAATCTTTGCGTGGCAGACTTCGATATTCTCTAAAAGTCTGTCGCCGTGCTCCTCCCATTATGATTTAGCAGAAAGGACGTCCTTTCGTTTGTTAAGTCATTAATTCCCTCAAAAGCTTAATTGATTCGACTACTCTCTCTACGAAGATTTATCATTTTATTTTATTCGGACGGGCGCAATGTTAAGGATTAACGCAATGCATCCGTTACTGCAAATGCATGTTTGCGGAGGACGGGCACAATGTATGCATTAGTGCAACACACCCCTCAACTCAACGCATTTCTAGAGGACGGGTACACGGTATTTCTACCAGCGCAACACAACCTCGACATAGTGCATTTTTGCTGAGGACAGGTCCAGTGTACACGCGCGCGCAACTTATCCATCAACGTAATGCATTTGTGGAAGATTGACGCAAAGTGTATCTATCAGCGCAAGATACACCCGCCGTCGCAATGCATGCCAGATGTTTATTAAAGCTTATTATTATATTATTATTTCATTTATTTTAATTATTTCATCAGCATCGCAACACTTATCACCAAAACCAAGTTGGTAAGACGTTGCAATGTTCATTTCTTTTTAGTATTCATTCACGGCAATTAGGTTCAACGCAATACTGAGACAGGAATGTAAATAAATTTAACAAAGCATGAAATTAACGCAACTTGAATTGAAGTAGAAGTAAATTCAAAAAGCAGTAAATACTAATTTAAGAAAGCAATAACTGAATTGAATAGCGCAATAATAAAGCGGTAAAGAAAGCGATAAGGAAAGAAATAAAGATAGATGTTAGGGATGCTGATTGAGAAAAAATTCTTCAAGGTTACCGCAATTCGCATCCCCGCAAGCGGTCAGACATGTCTGCACAATGTCACTACTGACATTGTTCCTTCCCATGAGAGCCGGGGGCTTTTGAGTTACTGGGCAGCGTTCCCGGTGTTCTATTTCGAAGCTCGGCTGCCAGTTACCTTACTTGGACCTCCAGATTCCTTATGGAAGATGCCTGCGATTGCATAACCGTATCATTTTTCTCGATGTACTGCTTCAGCAGAGGTTCCAATGATGATGAATTTGTAGAGGTGTTTGATGTGGAAGGTTGGTTGTGCAATTGTCTTTGGTGGTAATGACTTTGATCCAGACCCTGGTGAAAAGCTGGGGGGTTTCCTCGATTCTTGGAGTTGTTCTGTGAATTCCTCTGGCCCCCCTAATCGTTGTTACCTCCCCAACTAAAGTTGGGATGGTTCCGCCAATTCGAATTATATGTGTTGCTGTACGGGTTATTCTAAATGGGCGTACATTGATTGCGGGTTCGATTGAACCATTTCTACAGAATGACCCCCTCCGCATTGTGCACAGCTGTTGCTGCCACTTGTGCCAGTGCATTGGTTTGTGCTGCACCTTGAAAGAGGGTTCCTTGATTTATTGCCATCGTCTGGAGGAGCGAGGTCACTGCGGCCATTTATGCGGTCAATGTTGTCATTGTATCAGCTGGTACAATGGCATTTTCCATTCTTCTTCTCTTTGGGCCTCTTTCCCCATACCCATCATCTACCCAGTCATCTGTGTTTCACAAAATGCGATCTAAGATGACCTTGGCTTCAGTGTAGGTCTTGTCCATAAATCCTCCTGCCGCGGAGGCATCAGCAACAGCTTGCGTTGATCGGTCTAGGCCATTATAAAATATTTCCATCAGAATGCAATCGGGAATCCCGATATGTGGACAGTTCTTCACTAATCTTCTGAATCGCACCCAGGCGGTGCTCAGAGTCTCGTTTTCCGTCTGCTCAAAATTCAACACATCCCTCCATCTTCTTGCATTGACGGCTGGCAGGAAGAATTTCTTCACGAACCGCTCGACCAACTAGTCCCAAGATATAATTTCATTCGACTCTAAAGAATGAGCCCACCTTTTCGCCTCATCCCTCAGTGTGTACGGGAAGAGGTACAGTCTAATTCCCTCAGGAGTAACGCCAAGAATGGAGAAAGTATTGCACATCTCCACGAAGCTAGTCAAGTGTGCGTACGGGTCTTCACCTTGCATACCTCTAAACTGTCCCGCATTTTGGATCCTTTGAAGCATGACCGGCTTGATTTCAAAACGTGCATTCTTCTCAACCGTGGGTCTTGAAATTTCGAGCGAGAAGTCATATAAATTCGGCGTCACATAGTTCCTCATTAGGATGTTGCGGACAGCAGCAAGAAAAACAGGGTCTTGCGTTGGCCGATTACCCCCTTGATTCCCATCGAGCCTATTGTTGATCGTCGCATGCGATGAAAATGCGTTGATCGCTTGAATCCATGATCGATCGTCGCATGCGCTGCAATTGCGTTGATCTTTTTTTTCATTCTTGAACGATTGTCACATGCTGTGTGGATGCGTTGTTCATTTTGTCCTCGAGCAATTAACGCATGCGGTGACCTATTTCCTGCAAAACAAAAATTTGGACATTCCATTTCGCCATCGCAATGGGGTTAGTGGGTGTGTTCACGACACTTTACAATTTTCGTATTTCTAAGCCAATTTCTATACTGTCGACGCAATTTTTCCTTCTTTTTGCCACATAATCTAAATAAAATAGCATAAATAACTTGTATTTTTACAAGTTATCAGCAGCCTAAATGTTATGAGGTCAGGGGAAAAGAAAACTTATATTGCCTCCTGAATAAGTCAATATATGGCCTCAAACAGTCACCCAAATGTTGATGTAGGAGATTCGATGACTACATAGTTAGCTTGGGTTTTCAAATAAGCTCTCATGATATGTGTGCCTATGTGAACTCTAAAGGATCTCATACCGAGAGTTCTATGAGCGAGTTTAGATCGCTCCGATTTCACAATGGCCGAAACACAAACGATGAACATTCAACACATACAATTATGCATATAAACCTCATTATCAGCATGCTCAGAATACAATAATTAACAAGGAAAGGGTTCATACCAGATGAAGACACTCTTCGAATGTCTGAACCCTAAGCAGCGGAAAATCTCCCACAGATCTACCAGCACCCGGCAAGTATGTCGACTGCAACAGCACGATCAGAACGTACACGAACAATGCAGCGGGGACGACACCACCACAAGAGAAACCAGGGTATCCTCGACGTAAAAAACCCAAAGAGTGGGCTTTGGTGAGTTTGGTAGAGGACGGAGGAGAACGCTTCATGTAGACGTTAAGCAAGTGGGAGATGAAACTCTGCTATCATATAGAAGAAATGCTTATCGTATAGTAGAGCTACACGATCGTTTATGAAAGACTGAACGATCGTTTAGGAAAAACGTATACGATCGTTTAGAGAAAACTTGAGGCAGACGATCGTTTAGACGGACAAGGTTCTATCGTATAGGCTCTCGCGATCGTTTTCATGGATTCTTTTGGGCGCAGACGATAATACAAATGCACAATCGATAAAAATGAAAACGATTTTCATTTTTAATCCGACGATTACCATAACCATAGAAGCCCACTTTCCACGTCCAAACGTGGATAAATTCGTTAATTATCAAATAATTAATCAATTAATTTAATTAATAAATATAATCATATTATATTTATATCCTATAGTTTGATATCATATATCTACTATAGTATTTTCTCTTCTACTTAATATAAATCATATTTATATCTAATTTCCTCCAAAATAATGTATCTCATACATTTAGCCAATTATATCATATATAATTGACCAGTCTAATTATATCATACATAATTGAACTTTCTCCTGTCAATTTGAATATTTCAAATTAACACAAACACTGGTTCTCAACTTTATCCAAGCTACCCAGGTGACCTGATGGACCTGTGGCTCGAAGGTCCAATGGTACGTGAATAGCTAACTAAACTCTTTAGCCACGAGATCCACCATCCATTAACTGTCAGTGATTCCACTAAAGACCAACAACTGAACTCTTCTTATCACAGATATATTTTTGTGTCCATCGGATATAACCAATCATGAGTACGATGACCCTTCACAGATGCTTGTAAGTACAGTTGGGCCAATTTACCGTTTTGCCGCTGTAGTTACATCTCATTCCTTAAGTACCACCGATTCCTCTAATGAACAATATAACATAGTCTAACTATGTGTGAACACCTCTCGGGCCAAGAGAATATGTGTGGCGCCACATCGTTCAAGCCACGGAACCAGCCCTTCAAGGAGCCATCTATCTACTTACCCCTGCCTCGGGGAAGGAGTGAGTTCCATCTTGTGTAGCTAAGTTCCCAACTCCCAAATCAAACGAATCCCCAAAATGGTAGGTTTGAATCGGTGACCTGGCCACTCGCACTCATACAAATCAAAGAACCGCCCTCAATGGTAGGAGTTCCCAACTCACTCAGGATTGAGGTCATGTTACCTATGGTCAACCTAGTGAAGTGAAGTCTTTGTCATGAACGGTGTTATATAACTAGACATTAACACTTCGTGGTCATGTCTTATACAAACTCTTTGTATAAGACGCCCCCGCTCACATGTCCTCAACACGAATGATCAGGATCAGACCATCTGTGACAAGTCATAACACTTGTGACCATTCCACAAAGCGGGCTGCATCCGTAGCGTTACCAGGATAAGGTTTCCCTCTTTTATCCATTTACTACAGACCATTTTGGTTATCACTCAAGACATGATCCATTTGCATGTCACCACATACATGCTTGAGTCACATACAGATAACCAGGGATTTTATGTTTATTGGTTTGTGGTAAAGCGAATAAAACAAATAACCGAACAAAAAACAAGATATGAAGTAAGTATTATATATTAACAACACAGGTGTTCGTATATACTGTTTACAAACTACAGGACACGAGACTTTAGGGCATCAACCCTAAAAATCTCCCATTTTTCGTAAAGCGAATGAGGTGTACAAAAAACTTAGTACAAAACTATAAACTAAGGCACATAAAAACCCAGAACAATAAAATCTCCCACTTGCCCTAGTTCAGCCGCAGGCGATCTTGTAGACCCATGCTCCGTAGGTGACCCTCAAACACTGTAGCCGTGAGAGCCTTCGTAAACGGGTTAGCAACATTGTGCTCCAAAGCGATCTGTGTGACGATCACGTCCCCTCGATGCACTATCTTGCGGATCAGATGATACTTCTGCTCTATGTGTTTGCCGCACTGGTGACTCCTTATCTCCTTGGAGTTTGCCACTGCCCCACTATTATCACAATAGAGGGTAATGGGCCTAGACATATCTGGAATAACTTCCAGGTTAGTCAAGAACTTCCTGAGCTAGACGGCCTCCTTAGCAGCTTCGCAAGCCGCTACGTACTCTGCCTCCATAGTGGAGTCAGCGATGCACCCTTGCTTAGTGTTTCACAACACTACAGCTCCTCCGTTAAGAGTAAAGACTGACCCTGATGTGGACTTGTGAGAGTTCTTATCACTTTGAAAGTCAGAATATATGTATCCTGTAAGGATCAAATCCCTTGAACCATACGAGCACGTAGTCTCTCATTCTCCGAAGATACTTGGGGATGTTCTTAACTGCGGTCTAGTGACCCTGGCCTAGGTTAGACTAATACCTACTGACTATGCCCACAGCATAGCAGATGTCTGGACGAGTATAGAGCATTGTGTACATCAAATTGCCAACGGCAGACGCATATGGGACCTGTCTCATCTTCTCAACTTCTTGAGGCGTCTTAGGACACATTTCCTTAGACAAAGTGACTCCTTGCTGGTATGGCAATAGGCCCCTCTTGGAGTCCTGCATCGAGTGCTTGAGCAACATCTTGTCAATGTACGATGCCTGAGACAGTGCTAGCACTTTGTTCTTGCGATCCCGAAAGATCTGTATACCTAGAACAAACTGAGCCTCTCCCAAATATTTCATTTAGAATTGGGTCGCTAGCCAGTACTTAACAACAGTTAGTAAACCTACATCATTTCTAATGAGTAGGATATCGTCTACATACAACATTAAGAAGACTACTGAAGCGTTAATGATCTTCTTATAGACACAAGATACATCAACGTTTTGGTCAAAGCCATATGACTTGATTGCAACATCAAATCGTATGTTCCAAGATCGAGACGCTTGTTTCAGTCCATAAATTGACCGATTCAGTTTGTAAACCTTTTGCTCTTGACCTTGGGCTATGAATCCCCCGGGCTGCACCATATAATTGGTCTCCTCAAGATTGTCATTTAGAAAGGTTGTCTTGACGTCCATTTGTCAGATCTCATAATTATAATAAGCTACAATGGACAGGAGGATGCAGATCGACTTTAACATGGTAACAAGAAAGAAAGTCTCCTCATAGTAGACTCCCTCTACCTGGGTATAACCCTTTGCCACAAGTCGAGCCTTGAAGGTCTGTACCTTCCCATCAGCACCCCGTTTGTGCTTGTAGTTCCATTTACAACCTATAGGGCGAACCCCATCAGGCGGATCTACAAGATCCCATACTGAGTTGAAGTACATCGGCTCCATCTCGAGATCCATGGCCTTGACCCATTCATCCCGATCAACATCCTTCATTGCCTTCTTATAAGACAACGGATCCTCAACGTCGCCATTTTCTACCATAGCAAGGATTTTCGTGAAACCCAGATAGCGAATGGGTGGGTTCGCAACCCTCTCACTACGTCGATGTTCCCTCAACTCTTGAGGTGGAACCAACCTACTGGATGAACTCTCATCAACAACACTTGTTGATGTAGCAGGCTCTTCAACAACTTTTGTTGAAGTTTCAGTAGTTTCATTGGAAAGCTCATGTAACACGACTTTGCTCCGTGGACTGTGCTTCCTTATAAGATCCTCCTCCAGAAAAGTAGCGTTTATTAAAACAAACACCCTATTTTCCGTTGGATCATAAAAATAACCCCCTCGTGTACCTTTGGGGTAGCCTACAAAGAGAAATAACCTCGACCGTGGTTCCAACTTCTTGGGATTAGCCTCAAGCACATGTGCAGGGCAACCCTAAATGCGGAAATGATGTAAACTAGCTTTACACCCGTTCCACAACTCCAAAGGTGTTCTTGTAACACTCTTGGAGGGAACACAGTTGAGTATCTATACTGCAGTCTCCACTACGAAACCCCAAAACGAGTCCGATAAGGAAACGTAACTCATCATTGAGCAAACCATGTCTACCAAGGTTCTATTTCTCCTCTCCGCTACACCATTCTGCTGAGGTGTACCCGACCCTGAGAGTTGGAAAACGATTCATGTTCTATCAAATAGTTCTGGAATGCGGAGTCCAAAAACTCTCCACCTCGATCTGATCGAAGTGTTTTAATCCGTCTATCTAATGCGTTTTCAATTTCAGCCTTGAATTCTTTGAACTTTTCAAAGAATTCAGACTTTGGTTGCAAAAGATAAACATACCCGTACCTAGAGTAATCATCAGTAAAACTGATAAAATACTCATAGTCACATCGGGCTCGCACATTCATAAGACCACAAAGGTCAGAATGTACTAACTCAAGAGGCTCCTTGGCTCTAGAACCTTTTCCAGTAAAAGGTCGTTTAGTCATCTTACCATCAAGGCAAGATTCGCACACTGGCAAAGAACTTTCTTCTAACTCACTTAGAAGTCCATTCTTCACCAATCTCTCAAACCTATTGAGAGTGATGTGCTCTAAACATAGATGCCAAAGTTGGGCATTTTCTTTTGGAGAAATTCATCAACATTTTGATACGGCAGTTCTGAACATTTCAATATTATGGAGAGAATTAATGGCTAACGGCCTTAGCACATATAAATTCAATTCAGAATTTGTTGTGCAAATAAAAACACCATCTTTATAAATAAACGTTTTACTCAAATTAAAAGAAACGGTGTATTTACATTGCAATAAACACTTTACAGAAATAAGGTTCCTTTTTAGTTCAGGAACAATATATACATCATTTAAAATTAGAAACTTATTCTCTAAAGCTAATTGGAGTCCTCCCACTGCCACAACTGAGACGATGTGCCCGGTGCCTACTCGCATCGTCATCTCACCAGCCTCCAATTTTCACCAAGATCTAATCCTCTGAAAAGAAGAACAAACATGGTTAGTGTTGCCTGAATCAATTATCCAGGCAAAATCATCATTCTCCACTAAAAAAGTTTCGAGCACAAGTAAATCACATTTACCTTTATCCGCCTTGGCTGCTTTCTTCTCCTTCAAATACCAATGACAGTTCCTCTTCCAATATCCATCTTGGTTGCAATGGAAACACTTTCCTTTAACAACTGGTGGACGCCTCCTCGGGGCGACAGGCGGTGGGTTAGCAAGTGCCTTCCCTTTTCCCTTACCACCCTTATTCTTCTTCCCCTCTGCAGAGTTAGAAGTAGAAGGTGCAGACTTCGTTCCTGAGGTCAAACCTCTATGGAACGTCCTTGAGGATGAAGAAACATTTGCCTCACCCTTCTGCCTCTCCTTACTTTTCAATAAAGATTGGTATGTTTGCAACTCATTGAGGAGAGTTGTAAGGTTATATTTCACTTTGTTAAGAATCACATTGCTGACAAAGTGCACGAAGCTCTCCGGCAAAGAATGCAGAATTATGCTAACCTGGCTGCCCTCATCGTTGGTAGACCCATTCAACTCCGCCACATTGAAGTGGATCATCATGTTTAGCACATGTTCACAAACAGATGTGCCTTCTTGCTTTTTGGAGTTGGATATGTATTTAAGAACCTTATGCATAAGTTGTTCAGACGATTGTCCAAACATCCCCCGTAGGGACTGCATGATCTCACGGGCTGAGACTATAGGCTCATGCTTCTTGGCCAAGACGTCAGAAAGACTTGCCAAGATATAGGCTCGGGCCTTCTCATTTGCCCTTGTCCATCGCTTATATGCCTCCCAAACATTTCGAGCGACATTTGGAGCTAGAATAGGAGGACAAGCCTCTGTGAGAATGAACATGAGATCCTCGATGTTTAGGATCGTTGTGATCATGTGTTTCCATGTTGAAAAATTATCGTCAGATAATTTTTCGACGCTTAACAACGATAAGATGGTTGTAGCCATTTGAAAAAGTTGCTGAAAAAACAAACAAATCTTTATTAGATTTTGCTAAACCACTTTTAAACCAATTAGTTTTGCAAAACAGTTTCAAGTACCCTAAGTTATAAACTTCTATTTTGCAATGATGCCCCAATGAGTCAAGACAAACGCCACCGGTGGGGTAATCAGTTGCTCTTTCACTGGGATGTGACATTCTCAACCATTAGACAGAACTAACTCTTGGAACTGAACCTAACAGCCACCATTTTTCGGTCCAGAATCGGTAACCTTTAACTATTTCGTGTAAGTGTAACCCCTCGTTTTCGGTGCCAGAGTCCCGTCCTAATGCGCTTACCGTAGGGTAAAGATAGATTAGGACAAAAGACTAAGTTACCTTATCTTCTTATAGAAGATCAAATAAAAAAGTGGTTTAGCAAAATCTAATAAAGATTTGTCATCCTTTAGGGGGTATTCCCAGGGTGCCTCGAGGCGATGCGCAGTAACTTTATTCAACCTAACGAGGGAGACCGAGGGATATGCTGTCGCACTTCCCGCTCCCACTTACTATGAACATTCTCTCCATCCACCTTGATATTGACCTACCCAAACACCATCCGTTAGGGGGACACGCCAAAGGTGTCGCGAGGCCAAGGATAGATCTCACGGTGTGGACTATTTAGGAGATAAGTGAAAGGTTTAAGTGAAGCATCTTATGTCCCAAGTACCTCCCACTGAATGTCTACTTAGGGATTCATTAACCTAGACAATCTGACTACTGATTTTAGTCTAAGTCTTCTTTTTAAAGTCTGCTCATAAACAACATTTGTTTATGAAATATAAACAAGTTCAAGTAGTCACATTTAAAAACTTTAATGGGCGGTTCTTAACTTGCATGCATGCATCAAATCTATCTAATTCACCTTTCCAGGTAAGTTCCCATGTAGGGGTGTTACGTTTCCGTCAACTTAAATACCCCAGCCTAGACAGAACCCGCCTTAGACAAAAGGTCCCTTATAGATAGATTTGCTACACTTTAACATTTTATTAGCCAATTTAATCTTATTAAACTGATTAAAAGATTAAAGCCTTAGGGTTGCTAATCATATTAGAACCGTGATCTTAGGTCTATGTGATCCAAGTTTTAAACATTTTAAAACCATGAATTAAACCTAAGTGAGCATGCATGTCTTTCTTATTTCTTTTAGTTCTAATTTCTCTTTAACTCTTAAAAAGAAACAATTAAAAACATTGCACATAACGAGGCATTTATAACATTTATAAAGTAACCTATGTGTCATGCTTCATGCAATATCCCGTCATTACTATATAACTTTTATATAACGCGTAATAACCAAGCAAACATGCTATCATTCACCCTTATACTATAACAATTATAATATAAAGATGATGCATGTCAATGCTTTTTATGCATGCATAAATATAACTCTTGTATTATATGATGCATGAGTATGCTCTTACATAATTAAAATCATGCTTCTCTAAATTATAACAATTACAATAAAGAGATGATGCATGATCAATGCATAACCTAAGGTGGGATTTACTATATGTGCATACCATATGACATATAAAACATACATCGCATGTATTAAACAAAGAGATTAATGGACCAGGATGAGCCTTTAAACCAAAAAATCGGAATGAAAATCCTATTTATTACATTTTTCATCGAGCAAACCGGTACACAGGCGAACCGGGTCTTGAACCGCCAGGAGGTCTTCATCGTGTAGCAAACTCCAGCAAGTAGATGATCGTTCAGCGCGCACTAGACGATAGGAACATTAGCAAACAATCGCGTAGATGACGACGAGGCTGCAAAGCCCAATCGTCCATGCGATCATGTAGCGTGACGCCAGGTAAACGATTTACCTTGAGTTACTAAGCGATAGTTTAGTCAGTTACCAAGTGATGAAGCTTGCTGACCTAAACGATTGTCTAGCGTGCGCATTAAACGATACTCAGTGATCGCATGCCCGATTGTCAACCCGATACGCTTGATCACATACCCCATCGTTTAACTGATGCGTTCAACCGCGATCGCATACTCCTTCATCTTCACGATGCGATGGACAGCGATCGCATAGAACCTCTTCTGCACGATGCAATCAACCCTAGATCATCTCCTTCCTCGAAGAGCCGCAACCTTTGCCTAGAACTTCGACGAACGACTCAAGACTTCAAACATTTTGAATACAAACTCGATTACAATTATTTATGCCCAAAAATGCAAGAGCCTTTACAAACAACCGCAAATGTAAAAGGAATTAAATAAACCAAGGCAATTCATCCCGAAAACATCCATTAATCCGGCACATCCACAGCAGAATTAACATTTAAAACAGCGTAGAAATACACCCACCTTGAATGTATACGTTATTTCATTACAACAGATGAAATCCGAGTATCAGAAACTTGGCTCTGATACCAATTGAAGGTTCTCATACCGAGAGTTCCATGAGCAGGTTTAGATCGCTCCGATTTCACAGTGACTGAAACACAAACGATATACATTCAACACATACAGTTATGCATATAAACCTCATTATCGGCATGCTCAGAATACAATAATTAACAAGGAAAGAGTTCATACTAGATGAAGACTCTCTTCGAATGTCTGAACCCTAGGCAGCGGAAAAACCCCCACAGATCTACCAATACCCGGCAAGTATATCGACTGCAACAGCACGATCAGAACGTACATGAACAATGCAGTGGAGACGATACCACCACAAGAGAAACCCGGGTATCCTCGGCGTCAAAAACCCAAAGAGTGGACTTTGGTGAGTTTGGTAGAGGACGAAGGAGAACGCGTCGTGTAGACGATAAGCAAGTGGGATATGAAACTCTGCTATCATATAATGGAAATGCTTATCGTATAGTAGAGCTACACTATCGTGTATGAAAGACTGAACAACCGTTTAGGGAAAACGTATACAATCGTTTAAAGAAAATGTGAGGCAAACGATCGTTTAGACGTATGAGCTTCTATCGTATAGGCTCTCGCGATCGTTTTCACGGATTCTTTTGTGCGCGGACGATAATACAAATGCATGATCGATAAAAATGAAAACAATTTTCATTTTTAATCCGCCGGTTACCATAACCATCACAACCCACTTCCTACATCCAAACGTGGATAAATTCGTTAATTATCAAATAATTAATCAATTAATTAATTAATAAATATAATCATATTATATTTATATCCTATAGTTTGATATCATATATCTACTATAGTATTTTCTCCTCTACTTGATATAAAGCACATTTATATCTAATTTTCTCCAAAATAATATATCTCATACATTTAGCCAATTATATCATATATAATTGACCAGTCCAATTATATCATATATAATTGAACTTTCTCTTGTCAATTTGAACATTTCAAATTAACCCAAACACTGGTTCTCAACTTTATCCAAGCTACCCAGGTGACCTAATGGACCTGTAGCTCGAAGCTCCAACGGTACGTGAATAGCTGACTAAACCCTTTAGCCACGAGATCCACCATCCGTTAACTGTAAGTGATTCCACTAAAGACCAACAGCTGAACTCTTCTTACCACAGATATATTTTTGTGTCCATCGGATATAACCAATCATGAGTACGATGACCCTTCACAGATGCTCGTAAGTACAGCTGGGCCAATATACCGTTTTGCCCCTGTAGTTACATCTCACTCCTTAAGAACCATTGATTTCTCTAATGAACAATACAACATAGTCCAACTATGTGTGAATACCTCTCGAGCCAAGAGAAGGTGTGTGGCGCCACATCGTTCAAGCCTCGAAATCAGCCCTTAAGGGAGCCATCTATCTACTTACCCCTGCCTCGAGGAATGAGTGAATTCCATCTTGTGTAGCTGAGTTCCCAGCTCCCAAATCAAACGAATTTCCAAAATAGTAGGTTTGAATCGGCGACCTGACCACTCGCACCCATACAAATCAAAGGATCGCCCTCAATGGCAGGAGTTCTCAACTCACTTAGGATTGAGGTCATGTTACCTATTGTCATCCTAATGAAGTGAAGTCTCTGTCATGAACGGTGTTATATAACAAGACATTAACACTTCGTGGTCATGTCTTATACAAACTCTTTGTATTGGACGCCCCCGCTCGTATGTCCCCAACACGAATGATCAGGGTCAGACCATCTGTGACAAGTCATAACACTTGTGACCATTCCAAAAAGCGGGCCACGTCCGTAGCGTTACCAGGATAAGGTTTCCCTTCTTTATCCATTTACTACAGACCATTTTGGTTATCACTCAAGACATGATCCACTTATATGTCACCACATACATGCTTGAGTTACATACAGATAACCAGGGATTTTATATTTATTGGTTTGTGGTAAAGCAAATAAAATAAATAACCAAGCA